>NW_007258032.1:276531-279164 GCF_000164805.1 Carlito syrichta | reverse complement strand
CTCCAACTCAAAAAAAAAAAAAAAAAGAAAAGAAAAAGAAACTGCTCAACTTTTCCTAAACAGTTTCTAAGTAACATTCTCATCAGCAAGGCATGAGGATGCCAGTTTCTCTATATGCTTAGCAAAACTTAGAAAGCTTCATCCTTTAAATTCTAGCCATTCTGGTGGGTATGTACTGGTATCTCATTGCAGTTTTAGTTCTCATTTTTCCGATGACTAATGATAAACATTTTTTGAGCTGGAGTCTTACTATGTCGCCCAGGCTGGAGGGCAGTGACATGCTGGCCACTGCAGCCTTGACCTGCTGGGCTCAGGCAATCCTTCTGCCTCAGTCTTCCAAGTAGCTGGAACTACAGTCATGCACCACCACGACTGGCTAATTTTTCTTGATTTATTGTAGAGACGAAGTCTCGCCATGTTGCCCAGGCTGGTCTCAAACCCCTGGGCTTAGGCAATCCTCTCACCTCGGCCTCCCAAAGTGCTGGGATTATAGGCGTGAGCCACTGTGCCTGGCTAATGATGAACATTTTTAATGTGCTTATTAGATATTTATAAATCTTCCTTAGTGAAATGTATATTCAAAAATTTGGCCCATTTAAAAATTGGGTTTCCTTTCTTATTATTATTAGTTTAGCTTATATTTTTTTGTATCAGGGTCTCATTCTGTTACCCAGACTGGAATGTTACCCAGGATGGAGTGCAATGGAACAATCACTGCTCACGCAGTCTCAAACTTCCGAGCTCAGGTGATCCTCTTGCCTCAGCCTCCTGAGTAGCTAGGACTACAGGTACAGGCCACCATTGTCTGGCTAATTTTTATTTTTATTTTTTGGTAGAGATGAGGTTTCACTATGTTGCCCAGACTGGTCTTAAACTCCTGAGCTCAAGCGATCCTCTCACCTGTCTCTCAAAGTGCTGGCATTACAGAAGTGAGCCACTGTGCCCAGTTTGAGATTAGCGTGGGCAACATAGCAAGACTTCATCTTTACAGGAGATCAAAAAATTAGTCTGGCATGATCACATGTGCCTGTAGTCCCAGACGCTTGGGAGGCTGAGGCAAAAGGATCACCTGAGCCCTGGAGGTGGTGGCTGCAGTGTGCCACAAGTGTGCCACTTGCACTCCAGCCTGGGCGACAGAGTGAGACCCTGACTCTAGATAAATAAATAAATAAACCTATAAAGGCAACGTCAAGGGATCTGAACTTCACGAAATGTAGAGCAAACATTGCAGGGGGAATAATTTCAACTGCAGTAACTTCCTAACTGGTTATCAATATTACGCATTACTTCTTTTGAAACAAACCATCCATCTGAAGGACTGGAATCAGCTAACTCTGAGACCCTTCTCAGGCACAAAATCAGCCAACCCAACAAAACACCTGGCTTAGTAGTGGTGGACTAAGAGTCTGGGCTCTGTGCCATAGACTTCATCCAAGGCATGTAGCCCTGTCACATTCGCACAGACTGAGCAAGGTATTCTCTTACACATTTCACAGCTATGCTGTTACTCTGTAGGGCTGCATCCTATTGATCAAGAATGAAAACAACTCCTTCCTCTCTCTGAACTCCTCCTGCTGACTGTTCTTTCCAGCCAGACCTGATCGGCCAATTGTGATATCACCAACACCTCCCCAAGCTCACCAGGCAGGCCTGACCGTGGACTTGCTGGTTTCTTTCCTCTCTGCTCAGCCTCCGCCCCCATGTCTTCCATGATGAGGCTGTTAACAAAATTTTTTTGTTTTGATGTGGTGATCCGTGGTTACGGCGGCATTTTCCTTTCTTTTACCTTTGGTCAGTTAAGAGCCACTATGTGGCATTTTATCTCTGAAGACCTTTGTCCCATCATCCCCTTGCCCAAATATCCTGAAGGAGTCTCTCTGATTAATCTGTCTGGGTTTCCCCTTATTTTGGGGGGGGGGCGCTTCACCTTTAGATTTCTTCATTAATTTCCTCTTTCTGTATATATGTATTCTAAAAAGGTCATCTCACAATATTAGCATTTTTAAATTTTTACTGTTTTTTCTCTTTCATAGTGCTATAGGCTAACTTGACCCTGATATTAATCTTTTTTGGTTTCATAATATTTGTAGAGGCTGGGCATGGTGGCTCAAGCCTGTAATCCCAGCACTTTGGGAGGCCAAGGTGAGAGGACTGCCTGAGTTCAGAGGTTCGAGATCAGCCTGGACAACTTGGTGAAACCACGTCTCTACAATAAATCAAAAAATAAGCCTGAGCAACAGAGTGAGACTCTGACTCAAAAAAAAAAAAGTTTTGCATAGAAACTTTCCCTTTCCTCAAACTCTTCTCTCCTCCTCACCCATCCCAGAAAATTTATGCGAAATTTTTTTGTTTTGTTTTGAGTTGGCGTCTCACTGTGTCACCCAGGCTGGAGTGTAGTGGCTCACCCATGGCCACTGCAGCCTCGACCTGCAGGGTTCAGGCGATCCTTCCACCTAAGCCTTCCAAGTGGAACTATAGGCAGGTGCCACAATGCTTGGCTGATTTTTAAATTTATTTTAGAGAGGAGGTCTGGCCAAGTTGCCCGGGTTGGTCTCAAATTCCTGGGCTCAGGCAATCCTCTTGCCTCAGCCTCCCAAAGTGCTGGGATTACAGGTGTGAGCCACCGTGCCTGG
>NW_007258032.1:273607-276190 GCF_000164805.1 Carlito syrichta | reverse complement strand
CCAGCCTGGGCAACAGAGGGAGACTCCGACTCAAAAAAAAAAAAAAAAATCTTTGTGCAAAAATCACTTTTAATGGGATGACATGTTCAGGGTCAGGCAAATTATTGGTGTTTGGAAGACATTTATAAATTTGTACTGGTTGGCAGGGTGTGGTGACTCAGCCTGTAATTCCAGCACTTTGGGAGGCCAAGGCGAGAGGATTGCCTGAGCCCACGGGTTCGAGACCAGCCTGGACAACTTGGTGCGCCCTTGTCTCTACAATAAATCATAAAATAAGCCAGGCATGGTAGTGTGCGCCTGTAGTTTCAGCTACTTGGAGACTGAGGCGGAAGGATTGCCTAAGCCCATCAAGTCGAGGCTGCAGTGGTTGTGAGCGTGCTACTGCACTCCAGCCTGGGCAACAGAGTGAGACTCTGACTCAAAAAGAAAAGCCACATTTGCCCTGCATTTGTGCCTTGCATTATATTTGTCAGTCAGTGAGTGACAGCCTAGGCCCTTCAAATAGAGTGAATGAATAAGTGAATGAGCGTGACCGGCAATACTTTCTTGATCTTTGAGGGCAGCTCACAATAGTCTACCAGGAAGGAATCAAACAAATTTAGAGTTTTATGGAAATTTATTGTAATTCAACTCAATCTTCTCATTCTGTAATTGAGAATGCTGAGACCCAGAAAATTTTTCATGCTATGCACGGAATAAGAAAGCAGCGGGTGATTCAACACCAGCACTTCTCCGTCATCATCAGTGGAAAATGTCTTGGTGAGGCTTAACAAAAGCATCCAGGGAGAAACTTCTGGGATTCTAGAGGATCACCTGCCTGGGGAACTGCTGAAGCCATTATGGGCCCAATGAATTCATTCTTTAGCACTAACCAGAACTGTCCAGGACAAACACCCGGGGCTGAGCCTCCGACTCATCCAGAAGTGACCAAGCGAGGCTGGGCAGGCAGATCCGGGATGGATGCTCTGGGACAGTGGTACATTGTGACATCATCAGTGATGATCTTGGATGGTTTCCCATTGCTGGGCCTCCAGTCCCAGCTGTTACTGCAAGTCCATTCCTCTACCATGAGTGTGAAGCAGCTAAAATCAACAGATCCATATGTACCTTGAGTTGACAGACTGGCTCTGGTGAATATTTCCATTTTCCTATATAGAAGGTGACTCACTGAAAATATTGCTTTTATTGGTTCTTTTGTGTGAAGGGGATGATGGTGCCTAATTTCCTAGGGACAGGTCCTGGGATGTACATCCTTTGTCCTTATTAAGGCTTCCTCTTTGAATGGTACCTAATATGGAGGAAAGAGGGTCATTCCTTCAGCATCACTGGTAACATTTATTTAAAGGCTTTTGCTTCTAATCTCCACTCCAGCAAATTTGGCATTAACTTGGAACTGTGACCCTCACGTTAGATGTCTGTGGCTACACTAGGGCCCATCTCTGACCCTGAGGCCTAATACTGCCTGTTTTATCTTTTAAACAGCTATTATAAATCTGAACTTATATGATATAAATGCCATGTTTTACTCAAACCAAAATAGGTTACACTGGTCAATCTCATTTACACTTACATACTTAAATCTAGGCAGTAAGCACATTTGTACAAATGTTGGGCAAAATTGAGTCTACCTAAATTAAATATGGGAGACTAGTGCCTTTGAACTGAATCTCTGTATACATAGTTACCCTGCAGGCTTAATTTTATCTTAGATGAACTACCAGAAATGTTAGCAATCTGTCTTTTCAGATTACTTCTGCTCCTTTGCTAATGACAGATTCTAGAAGTATAAAATCCTTACTTTTACATCTTTCTCCTTTTTTTGAATCAGAGTCTCACTCTGTCGCACAGGCTGGAGTGTGGTGGCATGATCATGGCTACAGCAGCTTGCACCTGCTAGGCTCAGACAATCCTTCTGCCTCAGCCTTCCAAGTAGCTGGGACTGCAGGTGCAGGCCACTGAGTCCAACTAATTTTTTGATTTATTGTAGAGACATGGTTTTGCCACACTGCCCACGCTGGTCTCAAACTCCTGGGCTCGAGCAATCCTTTTGCCTTGGCCTCCCAAAATGCTGTGATTATAAGCATGAGCTACTGCACCCGGCCTTACATCTTTCTTTAAACAGAACTACAACTATTTTATCAGTAAATAGCATATATGCAGCAACTATTATTTTCAAATAGTTGGATGTTTTATTTTGAAATATTACATATCTACACACTATATTTTCTGTACAGCTATAGATATACGGTGAGTATGCATTATGCGTGGCGAGAGAGAATTTCAATTTCAGCTAGAAGTTTCCATTTTATTTGTTATTATTACACTGAGATTGTTACTATAAAAATAATCTTTAGAACTTCTGTACTTGAGAAAAGCTCAAAGCTTTAACTTAAATGCTTGAAACCTTATGACAAAAAAGTAATATGAACATGTTAGTGAATATTATTTTTTTAATCAAATATTATAACTTGGCCGGGTGCGGTGGCTCATGCCTATAATTTCAGCACTTTGGGAGGCCGAGGTGAGAGGACTGCCTGAGCCCACAGGTTCGAGATCAGCCTGGGCAACTTGGTGAGACCTCAT
>NW_007258032.1:269900-273260 GCF_000164805.1 Carlito syrichta | reverse complement strand
TTTTTTTTGAGTTGGAGTTTCACTCTGTCACCCAGACTAGACTGCAGTGGCATGCTCCGGACCACTGCAGCCTTGACCTGTTGGGCTCTGGTGATCCTTCCGCCTCAGCCTTCCAAGTAGCCGGAACTACAGGTATGCACTACCACGTCTGGTTAATTTTTGTAGTGTAGAGATAAGTTGCCCGGGTGGGTCTTGAACCCGTGGGCTCAGGCAATCCACTCGCCTTGGCCTCCCAAAATGCTGGGATTACAGGCTGAGTCATTGAGCCCGGCCTGCGTGGCCCCTTTATATGTTGCATATGTCAGGCACTCACTTTGGCTCTGAAAACTCAAAGATGTATTCAACCACATCTCTAACCTGGAGCAGTGCAGTCTGGCAGGGGAGGTATCACGGAAGCAAATGATTACCATACGACGTTATAAGTGTAATAGAAATATATTCAAAGTGTCAGAGAAACATACCTAACTGTTGGGAGCCAGGGATGAGGTCAGGAGACAGTCATAGTGAAGATGGTCTTAGAGTTGAATACTGAAGTCTTGGTAGGAAATTAAGCGTGGTAGTCAAGAGAACAGACTGTAGCCAGATTGTCTGGGCTTTTTTTTTTTTTTTTGGGTCAGAGTCTTACTCTGTCCCCCATGCCGAAGTGCGGTGGCATGCTCATGGTCACGACAGCCTTGATTTGCTGGGCTCAGGTGATCCTTCAGCCTCAGCCTTCCTAGTAGCTGGAATCACAAATGCATGCCACCACACCCAGTTAATTTTTTGATTTATTGTAGAGATGAAGTCTCACTAAGTTGTTCAGGCTGGTCTCAAACCCCTGGACTGAGGCAATCCTCTCGCCTCCACCTCCCAAAGTGCCAGGATTACAGGTGTGAGCCACACACCCGGCCCTGTCTGGGTTTAAATCCCAACTCTACTATTTGCTAACTTAGGCATGTTATTTAATAGCTCCATGTGTCAGTTTCATTCTCTGTAGAATGGGCATAACTGGACATAGTTCACAGGGTCAAAGTGAGGATTCCACGAGTTAGTGTCATGGGTTTAGAACAGCATACGGAACACTGAAAGCCCTTGGTGTTAGCCAGTGTGCCAGGGATACACAGAATGAGGAGAAGCAAGGAAACACGCAGGCTTGGCTTGTTGAGACTGAAACACGATGTGCATTTGGGTGGAGGGTGGTGGGAAATGGTCGGAGGTGTGGATGGATTAGGGGAGAGAACTTTACATGCCACGACAAACAGGCTCATTCTTATGTAGCTCTTGGAGAATTTTAAGGACCAAAATTCAGTTTTGCATGATAGACCAGTTTTGCAGTAGGGAAGAGTAGAGGCTGGAAGATTAGTTAAGAAGTTACTGGTAGCCGGGTGCGGTGGCTCACATCTATAATCCCAGCACTTTGGGAGGCCAAGGTAAGAGGATTGCCTGAGCCCGTGGGTACGAGACCAGTCTGGGCAACTTGGCAAGAACTCATCTCTACAAAAAATTAGCTGGACGTCATGGCATGCGCCTATAGTTCCAGCTACTTGGAAGGCTGAGGTGGAAGAATCCTCTGAGCCCAGTAGGTCAAGGCTGCCCTGGCCATGAACGTGCCACTGCACTCCAGCCTGGGTGACAGAGTGAGACTCCAATTAAAAAAATAAAAAGAAGTTACCAGTAAGATGAGAAATAATAAAGTCTTGGCTAAGAGATAGAAGGTAGGGTGCAGATTTGAAAGTTATTTAGGAGGTGAAATTGATGAGATTTGGTGACCTATGAAGGGGCTGAGGCGGGAAGAGTTATGGATGAGTCTCAGACTTCTACTTTGGATGATTTGGTGATAAGACAGGAGGAAAAGTGGGTTTGGGATTTGTTGAGCTTGATGGGCCTATGGGATGATCGAAATTAGTGTTCAGGCCTGCTGCCTGAGAACTAGAAGTCAAAATTTAGGATTTCTTGGATTCAGGCAGTAGTTGACACTGAAGACATGACAGAGCAAAGCACAGGTTGTATACAAGAAGAGATTTGGGGCTGGCTCTGGAAAGCCCAAAGCTTAAGAGCCAAAGGGAGTGGAAACAGCAAAGGAGAGTGGTCACAAAGGAAAGAGGGAATGTAGAAGGAAGTGGAGTCACAGAAAGTGAAGAGGAAATTCAGGGATGAAGTGGTTACATGCAGGAGAGAGGTAAAATAGAATGAGAACTAAGAATGGTACCTTGGAGTCAGCAAGTAGGAAAAAGAGCTTAAGAAAGTCCACAATCTTTTACTTCAATGAAGAGAACAGAGTGGAATGAGGGATACAGTGAACCCTCTTCATCAAGCCCCTGGGTGTTCATATTTTAGGTCAACTGCCAGGTGAGTTTCTGGAGAACAGCCTTGGATGTGTGATATAGACTTGTTGCAAGAGGCAGATCTGGCTTGTCCTTGCAGGACTGTTTTCCCAGAGCCTAGCAAGGAGCTTGGTACATTAACGTGCGCCCACTAAATGTTGGGGCAAAGAGTAGAGGAATGGTTTGCGGTGGCCAGAGATCTGCCTTGGCACAGCTCTGGGAGCTCCCAATACATAACTGGCTCCAGGCAGTTCAGGAGGCCTTCGGGAGTTACCAAAGAAGTACTGTTGTTTTGATAGTACAGTTAAAAGGGCGCATCTAGTAGTTTATGCCCGCACTGGGGGAAGACAGTGCTGGTGATGATGGAGACAACAGGTCTACTCTGGTTGGTCTTGTTGAAAACGTATATAAACTCTCGGCCCAGTCTGAGATGTGATTTTCTGAGTGGGTTTGCTTTATTCCGTTTTGCTTCCTTCCTTCCTGTGTGAAGGTGTCTTCTCCCTCCAACTGGATTGTACATTTCTCAAGGGCAGGAACCACTGCAGACGAGCCTTTCATACTCTGCCGCACCTAACTGTCCCCTTGATCCCCAGCTCAGAATCCTGGTGCGCCTCAGCCTCGGCAGCTTCAGGACGCACTTGGACTGCCCACCTCGCGTGCCATCCAACCTCAGCAAAAAAAAGTTCCGAACTTGCGTCCCCAAACTTACCCTGGAAAGGAAGAACTGAAAGGATACTCAGAGCGAGGAGCAGGGCGGCGCTGATTCTGCAGTCCAGACTCCCGCGGCGCGGGCCGCGAATCCTCAGGCCGCCCCTCCGCCCCGGCTGCTGACACTCAGGTCTGGGACGAGTCCGTGCCATCTGAAGGGCGTTACAGCCACCGCAGGGCTAGACGGAGGTCTCCCTGGCCCGTCCACGTGGGGAGAATGATGCAGTCCAGACGCTGGAGCCGGGGGGAGGGGAGAGGAGGAGAAGGAAACGGGCCGGAGGTGTTTTCTGCGCCTTCCTTTTGGGGACTGGCGGCGGGAGGCTCGGGACGGCTCCTGCGCCACAAGCAT
>NW_007258032.1:236448-269086 GCF_000164805.1 Carlito syrichta | reverse complement strand
GCGTCCCGTGCGCCTGGGAGGCGAGAGTTGCACGGGCCGGTTGCTGGGGCTTGCATTCGCCTCCCTGCTGGCCACACGGGAGGCGGCCGGGCTGGGGGAGGGGGCGCGGAAGTGCAACCTGTTCTCGTGTCGGGAAATTGGGGAACGCGGACTTGCTACCTTTTGAGCACCGGCTTTATTTGCTCGGGGGTGGGAGGAGTAATGGCCTTATTAGAGCACTTAGGAACCACTTGCGATTTTTAAAAAACAGTTTGTCAAGTTTCTCCCCTTTGGGGGGGGGGCTGGGGGGTGGGAGTCCTCCAGGCTCGATTGAAGACCCTTGCGGTCAAGTTGTTGACTTTGGAAATTGAGTACCTGGCCCTGTTGGACGCTCTTTGTGTTTCAAGAAACGATGTTTGGCATGACACAGTCTGAGCATGAGTTGAATTCCATGCAGGTTACTGTATGAATAGCAAAAATGATATTGTTGTCCTTTCCCTCACGGGGAACATAAAGGCCTCTTTGAGGAGGGTGTGTGCGCGTGCCTGTTAAGGGAATGCGCCAGTGTCTTTGTTTTTAGTTGGTCTTATTTGGCTGAATGACACTTATCTAGTCCCAGCCTCCAACTTGACAGTGTTTTGGTGTCCTGTATGGCTCTGTGGTTTAGTCTGCCGCATCTTCAAGGTTTCTGTCCTGTGGCAAGTTCCACAGGAATTCACTATTTGAACCCGTAAGAAAACTTTCCTATGAAGTCCAGGTTAATGTCTGGACTGGGATTACAGTGTTCGGAGATCCACTACCGGTTGGGCTAAACAGTTTCTAACTTCTTAAGTATTTGGACGGTCATGGACATTACTGCTAAAGTTTCCAGACTCTGCGTTTGCATGAGTATAGTAAGCTTGCGGTAATGACATGCCGTTCTCTGGTAAGCACTCAGCAAGAGCACTGAAATGTGTGCTGTTCAGATAGTCTCCAGATCGGCATGGCATCATCCCCTAGAATTGAGGAACCTGATAAGGCTCATTACCAGTTCAGGAATTCAGGATTCAAGCGGTTCACAGCAAAGTTCGTTTGGGTTGGGGCTTGTACGCTTCTGTCCTTTTAGTTAGTATTAAATTAGCTAGTTTTGGAATTTAGCCATAACTCATGTCTTTATACCCGTAGGGACAAGATATCATTAATTTAAAACACTTTCTGTGACTGAACTCAGTTCTTGTCATAAGAATTGTCTTGATATGATCTTGTTAATTTAGAAACTCACCATGGGCCCTAATAGAAGTTAGGCGGTGATAGGAAGTTGTTTCATTATGAACTTGTGATTATTTCTTGATACAGTTTTTGGGCTAATGTTAATTTTTGGTGTGTGTAGCTGTAGTCCATTGCTAGAGCAGCACGTGTTATTGTCAATTCTGGGGCAAACAAGTGATTGAATATATGAAATATTTTGAATCAGTAAAAAAAGTTCCTGCTAACCCACCCTGCACACACACAAAGACCAAAAATTACTCCCAAACTAGACAATATTCTGTTACTTTTGAAAATCTTTTAAACAAGTATTCAAGACTTCTGTGTTGTTATCTTAATTTGTAAGATGACAGGATTGGATTTGATGATTTCTAAAGTTTCATCCAGCCTAGAAATTGTATGATTTTAATGACTTTTATTAAATGCGTGAGAAGTGTGCAGACTGTAACCTGACTAGGTTTTTATAGACTCGTTGAATTATAGAATTTTTAGGCCTGAAATGACCTTAGAGATCATCTTATTTACTCCCCATTTTTACAGAAGAGGAAATTGAGGATCAAGGAGGTTTTGAGGTTCAAGTTTGTAAGATTAATGGTTGCAGAACTGAAACTCTTTTCTCCTGGCCTACCATTTCACCAGTATGTGTAGCGCATATACATATTTGAACTCACATGAAATCTAGAGAAATGGCTAAAATTACATTTGAAATTATATTACTCACTTAAACCGAGGAAACCCCAAGTGCTATTAATGAATACATTAAGTAAAAAAATTCAAATTACTGAATGATTAATAATGTTAAGCCTATGTTTTTAATGACGTTTTAAAAAGTGTGTAAGCTTTAAAATGTAAGATTGTCTTTTCAGCAAATACCAGAATTTGTAAGTCCAAATGACTGTAGGCCAGTTCAAGGTTGTCTCTTTAGAACTTGTACATTCTTTTGCATGTCCACAAGTAAATTAAAGGTGGGCCTCAGTTTCTGCGACTGTTTAGTAAATGTCTGCTGTGTGCCAGACACTGTTCTAGGCACTGGGGTGATACGTGTATCATGGAGCAAGCATCCCCTGCTCTGACCAGGGTTACATTTTAGTAGGGAGACACAAATAATAAACATAGTATATGATATTCTTTCCTGTTGTGTTAGAAGGCGTTAAGTGTCATAGGAAAAAAGCATTGTTAGGGAAGGGATTGGGAGTGCCGGGGCATGGTGAAAGTGGGGTTTCAAAATGGTGTCTGATCAGTGAGGTCATTTTGAACAGTAGGTGAGGGAATAGGCCATGCAGAAATGTGGTGGAGAGAAATCCTGAGGAACAATGAGACCAGTGTGACTGAAGAAGTGTGTGTGTGTGTGTGTGTGTGTGTGTGTGTGTGTGTGTGTGTGTGTGTGTAGAGGGGGTTTTTGAAATAGATGAAGTCTAAGTAGTGAGGATGGGCATGGGTAGGCACTGAAAGGATATTGAGTTTTTTATCCCAAGAGAAATAGAAAGCCACTGAAGGATTCTCAGTAGTATGATATACCTTGTTTCTTCTGCCCCATAGTGTTCTATTACAATATTACAGATCATAATAATAACTGTTATTTTGATGGAGATGGTCTCACTATGTTGACCAGGCTGGTCTCGAACTCCTGGGCTCAGCCTCCCAAAGTTCTGGGATTATAGGCATGAGCTACTATGCCTGGCTGGCTTAAAAGCAGTTTTTTTTTTTTTTGAGTTGGAGTCTCACTCTGTCGCCCAGACTGGAGTGCAGTGGCTGCTCCCGGCCACGGCACCCTCGACCTACTGGGCTCCGGCGATCCTTCCACCTCAGCCTTCCAAGTAGCTGGAACTACAGGCGCGCTACCACGCCTGGCTGATTTTTTTTTATTATTATAGAGATGAGGTTTCGCCAAGTTGTCCAGGCGGGTCTCGAACTTGCAGGCTCAGGCAATCCAATCACCTCAGCCTCCCAAAGCGCTGGGATTACAGGCTGAGCCACCCAGCCCAGTTTAAAAGCAGTTTTTAAAGACAAGATCCTTGTTATAGTTTTCTTTGCCATGCAGCCTCTGTGTAGAGTTTTGAATTCTGCTTAAGTTGACTGTTTGATGTTCAATAAAAACTAGTTGATCATCAAGTTTATCTCTACACACTAGGGTTAATAAAAACACACCAAAACCTCTGTCATGGATTGTTGAATATATTCTGGTGACTTGTATGTAGTTTAATGACTATATGTAGAAAACTGAGTTTTTGGAGAGAAAGAAAGGAAATTAACATTTATTGAGAACATACTATGTGCTAGTCAGACAGTCATTTAATCTCTGCTCCCAATTGTGAAATAGGCATCATTATTACCTCCTTTAACATATCTGGGAATGACAGCTTAGCAGTTCTAAATGATTTGATGCTAGTATGTGGCAAAGCAGGGATTAGAAGCCTTCTCTCTGGTTCCACACTTTTATCCCCTCCCCCGACTCCCACTTTTCTTTCTTTATTTTTTTTTTAAACCCAGCATGCACCCTTGCTTTGGTGTGGAATTTTTGACTGGTTTTACTCTGTTTTCATATCAAATCAAATGATCTGAAGTAAGCATTAAGTAATTGGAAAATTAAAAATCTTGGCACATATGGTAAAAAAAAGTTGGAAGTAAAATTAACTCAGTGTTGTTGTGTTTTTTTTTTTCAGTTTTAAAAGTTCATTTGAGTCAAGTGGCTGTGTTGATTATAGTCTCATAGATTGAGCCAAACAAGGAAAATCTGGGAGAAAGCTACCTGTAAATTTCGGTATGGTGTTCAGGTTGTGGTTGTATTTGCCATGACATATGACGAAGATAAATAATTCCAAATGGGATTCAGCTGCTTTGTGGACAGAAAGAAGTTCTTGACTATCTAGTTTACCTAGCTGCTTTAGTTGTATACCCACCACCTAAGAAAAACCAGAAACAAACCTTGGGGTTAGAAAAAGAAAAGGAAAACAGAAGGAAAAAAAAGTCATTAGAAGAGTCTTCCATCTCTTTGTTGAATATGTTAGTACCTAATCACTAAGAGTGATCAGCCTGCTTATGTGCATTGTAAAATTTTAGAAGATTTCCTTTTAAATAGTTTTTTTCTAAAAAAAAGTCTATTGAATATCACTTTTGAATCCCTCAACACTGAACACAGAGATAAGTTGCTGAGGTACTTGGCCATTTCACGTGTTGTAGTAGGTTATTTTTAATAAACATTTAGAATGCCTATTATTCATGGGATTCTAATAAATCCTGATTTAGGACTTGAGTAAATACCTAATATTTGAATTAGAAGATTTTATTTTTCAAGGATCATTTATTCTCTTTATGAAACAAATATTGCATGACTTGACTGTTTACCATGATCATAAGTTAGCTATGAAACTTTAAACATCTCCCTTAATTCTTTTTGTGGAGTTCTGTTTTGTGCCTCAGTAATCTTTTGTGAATTTGAGATTACTTTAAATGTTTACAGAGATTTAATTTAATTAGCTGTTTTTGTTTTTTTTTTGAGTTGGAGTCTCACTCTGTCGCCCAGACTGGAGTGCAGTGGCCGCTCCCGGCCCCCCGCAGCCTCGACCTGCTGGGCTCCAGCGAGCCACCGAGCCCGGCTTAAATTAGCTACTTTGATTTCTTAGAAGTTCAAGCAGTAAGTTGGAATATGAAGGCTAACAGTATTTTAAGAAAGTTATTTCTATCCTGTTATCATAGGTAATTAGGAATTAGCAACAATAATCTTTGAATAGTAAAAACAACCTCTAAACCAAAGTTAAGACATTTATTCCATTTTACAGTGTTATTCATATTTTGAGTAATCTAATTCTGAGGAGTGGCAAGGAGGAAACCCTTTACATTTTCATTTATGAAGTACTTTTTAAAAACCTGTGAGGAAAATGATACAAAAATCTACAAAATCAGTGTGAATCTTAGATATACTTTCCGAATTCTGTTAGGTGGATTGCCATTATGTATTGTGCACAATAATTACATCGTATTTATAGTCTTCCATACTTAGGAGCTCAGTGGTTCCCCCGCTCTTCTGGGTTTCACGGGTCCCTTGGTTTCAGCTACCTGCAATCAACTGCAACCTGGAAATCTTAAATGGAAACTTTCAGAAATAAGCAATGTATTAGTTTTAAATTGCTGTTCTGAGTAGTGTGACGAAATCCTAACTCCCACTCTCCCTGCCCTGGATCGGAATCGTGCCTCAGTCACGTTATCCACACTGCGTGCTCTGCCCGCCCGTCAGTCACTTGGTAGCTGTCTCAGTTACTGGATCGAAAACATTGGATGTAAAGGGCTTGGTGCTATCTGCAGTTTTGGGCATCCACCAAGGATCTTGGCATGGATGCCTCCTACGATAAGGGGAACGACTGTGCAGCACCTTTTAAAGAAGAGTTAATTTCAAGTGTTGCTAAAAGTGCAGGACCTTTAAGAATGTATAACAAGTAATTGCTATCCATAAATAATTATTCTAAGCTGCAGATTATAAAATTATACATGAGAATTTTGTTTCTTTTGCTTAATATGTGAAATTGTACATATTTCCTTATATTTTCTGGCCATAACCCGCCCCTTTGTTTGTATGTGTTGTTTCTGGGTTTTAAGCCTTCTCGTGGGAAAAAGAAGCCCCGGCTGACTTGCAGGGCCCCATGATTTTTCTACCTCTGTACACTTAAAGCTCTGTAAAAATTTTTTTTTTTTTTTTTTTTTGAGTTGGAGTCTCACTCTGTCGCCCAGACTAGAGTGCAGTGGCCGCTTCCGGCCACCGCAACCTCGACCTGCTGGGCTCCGGCGATCCTTCCGCCTCAGCCTTCCAAGTAGCCGGAATTACAGGGATGCGCTACCACGCCCGGCTGATTTTTTGAATTTATTGTAGAGATGAGGTCTCGCTGCCCAGGCAGGTCTTGAACCCGCGGGCTCAGGCAATCCACTCACCTCAGCCTCCCAAAGGCGCGGGATTATAGGCTGAGCCACTGAGTCCGGCTGCTCTGTAAAAATTGTAGCCGTCTGTTTTTGAAATAGACTGTGACAGGACAACAAACATACTTTTTTTCCTGCTGGATTGTCTTAAAAATAACCTGTCTCCTCCCCCCCCAAAAAAAAACCCTAAAGAGAAGTTCCATCCCTAAACTACCCTTTTACTTGGGTTGTGAGGGAGTGCTCAGTGGAGAAATTTTAGTTAGAATGCAAATTGTTTGCATTTGAAAGGGGAAAGGTCAATTAACTACTTAACTTTTTCATAAAAATAGGTGACAAAATACTGCTCACAGTTCTTCTCACCCCAACACTCTAGTCAGTTTTGCCTTTTTTTTTTTTTTTTTGAGTTGGAGTCTCATTGTCGCCTAGACTGGAGTGCAGTGACCGCTCCCGGCCACCGCAGCCTAGACCTGCTGGGCCCCGGCGATCCTTCCGCCTCAGCCTTCCAAGTAGCTGGAACTACAGGCGCGCGCTACCACGCCCGGCTAATTTTTTGATTTATTGTAGAGTTGAGGTCTCGCCAAGTTGCCCAGGCGGGTCTCGAACCCATAGGCTCAGGCAGTTCACTCACCTCAGCCTCCCAAGGCGCGGGATTACAGGCCGAGCCACCCAGCCCAGCAGTTTTGCCTTTTTGTTTTCTTGAATACAATGTGTAATGAATGGGAAGACTGCATACTTTGAAGCCGGGTAGTAGGGTTTCCTTCCTGGCTCTACTTACTTTTTGGGTAAGTAGCTGGTGTTTGAGCCTTGGATTCCTTATTGGTAAAATGGATTCAATGATATCACCTTGCAGGATTGTTAATAATTAAATACCTAGTGCAGTGCCTGGCGTATAGTAGTAGCTCAAATAAATGTTAGCTGCTAGTTTTCTGATCATGGCTTTATTCTTTCTTACTTTACCATTTAAATAAATTTACTTTTTCTCTGACTTAGTCTTCCTTCCTTTATGGACTTCTGAGGAGTCCTTAGCATGTGCTAGTTACAGTTCTAAGAGTTTAACTTTGGTTGATTCATGTAACCTTAACACCCTGTGTACAGATGAAGAAATTGAAACTCAGATAAATTAAGTAATTTTCCCAAAGTTACACCGCAATTAAGAGGTTCAGGTGGGATTAAAATCCTGCTGGTCTGACTTAAAATCTACACTCTTAACTAATCATAATGCTTCTCTGTGCAGCTAGAAGGAAAGAGATAGGAGGAGAGCTACTCCTACCTAGATGCCTCTCCTGACCCTACTGCAATAGAACTTTGCCCATAGGAGTAGGTAGTCTTATTAGCTGCACTGATTTTTTTCTGCACTTTTGACTTCTGACCTATAATTTATGAGAAGATCTTTAGTGGATGAGTTGTTTTGGACATGGGTAACATTTGGCTGTATCTGCTGGATACTATCATATGTGGAAAGTGTGATTTTCTAAGCTAAAAGTAGCTCTTCTAAATTTCAAATGAAATTAAACTGTTAATATGGTCATCACATGATGGTTAAAATACAGAACTTTTAGTGAGAATTAAGGATGATGATTAAAGTGTTTCGATTTTTAAAACATTGGCTTTTGATAGCTAGATTTATCAGATTCCCAGGTCGTTAGAATTTAGAAAATTAATTTCTTAAAAAATATAGAGGCCTGACTGGGAGCAGTGGCTTACATCTAATCCCAGCACTTTGGGAGGCCGAGGCAGGAGGATCACTTGAGTCCAGGAGTTCAGACTAGCCTAAGTAACGTAGTGAGACCTCATCTCTACCCCCAAAATCAAATAATTGACTGGGTGTGGTGGTGCATGCCCGAAGTCCCAGCTACTCAGGAGGCTGAGGTGAGAGGATTGCCTGAGCCCAGGTCGAGACTGTGGTGAGCTGTTATCGTGCCATTGCACTGCAGCTTGAGTGACAGAATGAGACCCTGACTCACAACATATATAAATATATGTGTATGCATGTACTGTGAAAGAAAGCGAGAAAAACAGTCCTATGTGTCTATTTGTTTCTAGAGTTCAGCCTGAAGTTGAAACGTAAGGGTGAGAAAGTTAAAATTCAGGATGTTAGAAATAATAAAATGGATCTTAACTCATTTGTGACTGCTGACTTGAATTGACGTCGTTTCAAATTCTGTTCCTGGTTGCCACTGAGGTGAATTTACCTTATTGTAGAAGACTGTCTTTTCGGGTTTATAATCTGAATAAGAATACTTAGTACGGAGAGCTAGTCAGAGTGGTATCTGAGGCAAATACTGAATATGTCTGCAACTTTCAGCTGTACTGTGAAAAAGATAACAATTTGGAAATGACGTTTCACTTGTGCTTGATGACAGAAGTTTATGGCAACCAGCTTCAGAATTTTTATTTTCTTTTAATTTTCACCCATTCTCAGTATGAAGGAAGTGAAAATTTTGCCAGTCATGACTGTGTTAATTTTTTGCCTTTAAAAATATCACTCATTGGATTTTTTTTTTTTTTTTTGAGTTCGGGTCTCACTCCCTTGTGCAGGCCAGAGTGTGGTGACAGGATCACAGCTCACATTCTCGATCTTCTGGGCTCAGGTGATCCTTTCACCTCTGTCTCCTGAGTAGCTGGATTACAGATGTGCACCACCACTCCTGGTTAAAATGTTTATTTTTTGTAGAGATGAGGGCTCACTATGTTGCTTAGGCTGGTCTCGAACTCCTTGGCTCGGGTGATCCTTCTGTCTTGGCCTCCCAAAGTGCTGGGATTAAAGGTGTGAGCCACCATGCCTGGCCAAAGTTATCTTTATTTTGTAGTTGTTAGGGCTTAGTTGACTAGAAATTCATTTTCCATGTTCATTATTTTTTCTCTGGAAAATACAGTAGAAAGACTTTCTTAACTTTATTATTATTGTTGTTATTATTTTTGCTGCAGAGCCTTTCTGAGCTCCCATTCCTAAACTCACAATGGACTGTGTAGGTTCAATGGTAACTATATATCCCAAGTATTTGTCTGATTTTTTTTTTCCAGATACACCCTTCCTTCTTTCCTTCCATCCATCCATCCATATCTATTTATTTATTGAGTCAGAGTCTCACTCTGTTGCCCAGGCTAGAGTACTGTGGCATGCTCACAGTCACCTCAGCTTCGACCTGCTGGGCTCAGGCGATCCTTCCGCCTCAGTCTTCCAAGTACTGGAACTACAGGTGCGTGCCACCATAACTGGCTCATTTTTTAATTTATTATAGAGACAAGGCCTTCCAAAGTGCTGGAATTACAGGCATGAACCACCTCGCCTGGCTACATTTACTTTAAATGTGATTCTTAAATGCCTCAAGTGGAAAAAAATGTGAACATGTGCCTTTATATAAGTATAAAACAATGCATCTTGATAACCTGGCCATTTTCTGTTTTGGAAACATGAGCAAATAAGTGCATTTTACTGTTCTGATTATAATAGTATTTCTAACTTGAGTAATCATTGATACAGTTGTAATTAGCTTTCTATTAAAAAAAAAGCCTTTCTCCTCCCCGCCTTTTTGTGCCATAAAATAATCAAGAGATGTTCTGTTTTATGCATTTTACATACCACTGTTGAACTGGAAAATTTGATGACACTTATATATAGATAGTTCTAACAGTTGAGTATTTAAGATTGTATAGCCTCATTTTATTTAATGACCACTCTAGTTTATTCCTTTTGAATAAGCATCGAAGTAAGTGGCGTATATTACATTTGCGTGCTGAATCATTGTAGCTGTTGCATGTTTTTGCTGTTGGGGAGATCCCCACTGGGTTTATAGTAAAAATAGAGAAAACATTTCATCTGCTTTTTCTTTTGCCTCAGTTTTCTATCCACCCTCTCATGCCCCATAAAATAATTCTTCTCTAGTTAGTCACCCCTTTTCTCTTCCTTAAGTTGATAAAAATTTAAACCTTTGATGCCGTACTCTCAAAATCAGAACGCTGCCTGGTGTACTCACGTGGTCTGAGAAAGGGGGGTGGGAGTGTTACTCCTTAATTGGGCAGGTATATATATATATCATCTACTCCAGTTTTTCTCTAGAACAGCCTTCAAGATTGCAGAATTCGATGTACTCTCCCCCGTAGGGAAACAAATGTTAGGATTTAGTCTAGTCATGGAGAGCTAACAGAGAAATGGTAAGAGTGCATGATAAGTACAAAAAATGGAGAGTACTTACCAGACTTTGCAGGAATGGGGTTGCCAGTATCCACTTGGCGCAGCAGAAGTTCATACTGTCAGTTCTCTGCCTGGTATCACTCATTAGCTTACGGTGTCAAAAATGGTAGCTGCAGTTCTTTTTCTTGAAATATATTGGTATTGGCTGGGCATGGTGGCTCACACCTGTAATCCCAGCACTTTGGGAGGTGGTGGCAAGAGGATTGCCTGAGCCCAGGAGTTCAAGACCAGCCTGGGCAACTTGGCAGACTTCATCTCTATAACAAATGAAAAAATTATCTGGGTGTGGTAGTGTGCGCCTGTAGTTCCAGCTACTCCAAAGGCTAAGGCAGAAGGATCTCCTGAACTTAGCAGGTCAAGGCTGTGGTGGCCATGAGTATGCCTCTGTGCTCCAACTCAAAAAAAACCCAACAAAACTTAGCTGGAGACCAGGTGCAGTGGCTCATGCCTGTAATCTTAGCACTTTGGGAGGCAGAGGCGAGAGGATTACCTGAGTCCAGGGGTTCCAGAACAGCCTGGGCAACTTGTCAAGACCTCTTCTCTACAATAAATAAAAAAATTAGCCAGGCGTGGTAGCGTTCACCTGTGATTCTAGCTACTTGGAGGGCTGAGGTGGAAGGATTGCCTGAGCCCAGCAAGTCGAGGCTGTGGTGGGCATGAGTATGCCACTGCGTTCCAGCCTGGGCGACAGAGTGAGACTCCTACCCAGGAAAAAAAAAAAAAAAAAAAAAAATATATATATATATATATATATATATATATATATCCCTGTATACTGGAACTTTATTCTTAAGCCAGTTAAAGTAGTTTACATTTAAGTATATATTATTACATGTAAATATTTATCATTTCTATGTGACATGGAATTAAATAGTTCATATATAACTTTATTACTTTGGGTAAGACAATCTTTTTGTTTCCCCAGTTTTCTATTATGTTGCTTTCTGAAATCATTAGTAGAATGAACAGCTCTTTTTGGCTTGCAGAAGTGACTTAATCTGTGTTTTTTCCTTCCTCTCTTCAACAAAGGTGATTAAGACTGCAGGGTACAGAGCACTGGGTAAACTACTGTATGATAAAACCCCAAATAAGCCTGATTATTTTGCCACCTCCAGTTTTTAGGAGAATGGGAAAAAAAGTCATGCCAAAAGTTGTATTCAGATTTAATTAAAAGGTATCTTCCAGGATGTAGCCTGTGGTTGGTATACTTTCTTCAACATTGTACAGTGGTCACTGATGATCGCAGTGATGCTCTGGTGCTTCCTTGTTCTTTAAAGGAGGATTAAAGCATATGTTGGTATGCTGTATTATTCAAGGGGAGAGGTATACTAAGTTTTAATGACAAAAGTTGAAACCAGAATGGTTTCCTTGTTAACTCGCAGTTAAACAGAAAATTAAATTAGAATAGTTACCTTCCTTGGCATCTGATTTCACCTCGAATTTGTTGTCATTGAATAATAAATCCCAAGGAGGAGATAGTTTTCAAAAGGGAAGAATCCTAGACATTCAAGAGATATGTTGTATAATGGGATCCAACTTATCTGGTGTCCAGGCATGTTAGAATTATTAGAGCGGTAGCAGTTAGTGAATTTATAATTTCTCGATTTTAATGGGGGAGAGAGGTTGAGATTTTAATCTGTAATCCTAAATAATAACATATTTGCAGAAAGAGAAGAGCATGGCTGACAGATCAGATTCCAGAGCATGAACATTTTTCATATTGCAAGAGATAGGGTAGGTTTTCCTATTTGATTTTGCATAGTCTCATTTTTACTCTCTGATAGGCTGAAATGTATCATTGGTTGTCTCTTTCTTGAAACTCTCAAAAGCTTTATAAACGTGTACAACAAGCAGTGTGGTTTATGAAAAGATTACCAAGACTCAGATTTGTGAGCTGCCTGATTTTTGAACAAATGCCTTAACCTTCTGAGTCTGGGTCTATTTTCATCAGTCCATTCAGGGAATGGAGGTTTGTGATCTTTTGGTTTGGGCCGGATCTGAGACTTGGGGTTTCTCAGATATATTGCTTAAACCACAGAGTACTTATCTATTAATGTATGCCCTGCTCAAGTCCTTTCCCCTTCATTTACAATAGCATAAGGATGAAAGGATCCAAGTAATTTGCCGAAAGATGGTATTGGGGCTTGGAAGGAGAAAGAGTCACTGTAGGGAGGCCAGCTTGGGCGGGCGGGAGAACACGATCCTTGATACCAGAGAGAGTGGAAGGCCTCACTTCCTTGCCCTGTACTGCTTTGTGATCGGGTTAGATGAGCAGTGCACCCTTGATGCCATTGGGCAAGTGAGAAGAGAAAGCTAGGGCCCTTGCTAGGCATGGGCTGAGGGAAGGAGGAGATTTCTTTAGGAGAAAAAGAAGGGAAGACTCCCGTTAAAAGTTACCTCAGTAGGAAGGGTGCGTCTTCCAATTTGAGTGAAAATATGAGGACACTATTGATCATTATCTTACATCCGAACACAATCAGGAGAAATGTAGAATACTCGTACTCTGTTGTTCTCCTGTTTGGGAAAAACAGCAAGGAAACAAGGCAGGTGGTGTTGGGAGACTGGCACCCTGCATTCTTCATCTAGTGGGTATTAGATCTGTGTTAATCTCACCATTCCCCAAGGTCATTTGCTGACTGGTTAGATAATGCCACCTTCTCCCCCGCGACTCCTTTGAATCCTCTTGGAGCTTTGTGCTTTGTTGAGGTCTCAGGAGCAGCTGCGTTTCCCTTCTGGATCCAGAGCCTTTATGCAGGGTCCACTTGCGAAATGCAGGTGATTGAACTTCCTTTGCCTCTGACTGAGTTTCTTTCCCAAAACGATACCAAATTGTGTATTTCAGATTTTTTTTAAAGTTTGTCTTTCTCATTAATAATAGATCAAAAAGTCTTCAACTAAAATGTTGAAATGTTTTATGGGGGAAAAAGTATTACCAAGAACGTTTAGTCAGTCATATAGAAATACTTAGTCTTATGTGATTTTACAAAGAGTTTCAGTTTATTTTCTGGTTTCAATAGAACAAGTTGAAATCATCGCAGAAGGATAAAGTTCGTCAGTTTATGATCTTCACACAATCTAGTGAAAAAACAGCAGTAAGTTGTCTGTCTCAAAATGACTGGAAGTTAGATGTTGCAACAGATAATTTTTTCCAAAATCCTGAACTTTATATACGAGAGAGTGTAAAAGGATCATTGGACAGGAAGAAGTTAGAACAACTATACAATAGATACAAAGGTGAGTGCTTGTGCCTTTAAATATTTTGAACCAGATTTTCCAAAATTACAGGCTTGTGAGAAATCAATGACTGTATAGAACATAAATTGGATGGGTGTGTCTAGTGGAGCTCTCTAGATCTTGGGATTATTTAAATAGATTTGGGGAGAAATTATTTTCCTCCTTTTCACTAAATTTTCTTGACCTCTTTTTCTTCTCTTGTTTTTTTCTCCCTTTTTATAAAACTCAGCTGAACCAGATTTTAAGAGAACCTGCATAATACATTTTTAAGGAATTGTATAGTAATCATGCTTTAAAAAAGTTAAACAGTACATAATAGGTGAATAAAGAAAAGGTAAATAGATGGTATATCTTTTCCTAATTGATTTTCCTGAATAACCAGTATTTAATAGCCTGGTGTAGACCCTTCCATGTTTTTATGTTTATGCAGAAATGTATATACAGAGTTTCTTTCAACATTTTTCTGAAAATGGGATTGTATTTTATGTATAACATGCTGCAGAATCAAAAGCTGTACATGCTTTTTATTGCTAAAGATGTTGCCAGATTACTTTTAGAAAGGTGTTAGCAAATCATATTTGAGAACAGTGTATGCTTGCCTCTTTCTCCTTTTATTTGTCATAATTTAAAATTTTTGCCATTCTGATAAGTAAATATTGATTTTTTTCTTTAATTTAAATAACAGATGCTTACATTGTTGAGATTAAGATTGAATAGTTTATAGTTTTTCTGGTACTGTTAAGAAGTGATTGTCAGGCATGGTGGCTCAAGCATGTAAGGATTTCCTGAGCTCCGGGGCTCGAGACCAGCCTGGGCAACTTGGCAAGACCTCATCTCTACAATAAATCAAAAAATTAGCTAGATGTGGTAGTGTGTGCCTGTAGTTTCAGCTACTTGGAAGGCTGAGGCAGAAGGATCGCCTGAGTTCAGCAGGTTGAGGCTGTGGGTGATCGTGAGTGTACCACTGCACTCCAACCTGGGCGACAGAGTGAGACTCTGACTCAAAAAAAAGAAAAACCAGAAGTGGTTGCTTGTGGTAAAATAAACTTTAAGGGGAAAAAAAAAAGAAATACAGTCCATATATAATACTATTAATTTAAGCAAAATACTTAAACAAAATATTAGAATCCCTTGTCCCTATATAGGGAAGTCTGAATTTCTGAATGTGTCTAAGTATGGGACATTATTCACAAATAAATGAGTCTTTTAAAAAAATGATGTACTCATCTGCCTATAACCCTCCTATCCACTCTTTTTTTTTTTTTGAGTTGGACTCTCACTCCGGCGATCCTTCCGCCTCAGCCTTCCGAGTAGCCGGAATTACAGGCATGCGCTACCACGCCCGGCTGATTTTTTGATTTGTTATAGAGATGAGGTCTCGCTGCCCAGGCGGGTCTCGAACCCGCGGGCTCAGGCAATCCACTCACCTCAGCCTCCCAAAGGCGCGGGATTACAGGCTGAGCCACCGAGCCCGGCTATCCACTCTTAAGAAAGATGTTTAGAGGGAAAAGTGTCTTTAAATATTACATGGGAAAAATATCTGTTAGAGTAACAGTGTTTCCTGCCTTTGGCATATTGAGATCTTTTTCTTTAAGTGAACATAAAGTGTTACCTTTTTAGTTTCGGGAATGTAGCATAATTAAGTATGACGCTAATACTGTGTTGTTATTTTTAAAGATCCTCAAGATGAAAATAAAATTGGAATAGATGGCATACAACAATTCTGTGATGACCTGGCACTCGATCCAGCCAGCATCAGTGTGTTGATCATTGCATGGAAGTTCAGAGCAGCAACACAGTGTGAGTTCTCCAAACAGGAGTTCATGGACGGCATGACAGAATTAGGGTGAGTATACAGTTACAGTAGGAAACATGACTATGAGAATTACTGTCAAACAGAATTATGTCATAAATTTTAAAATGTAAATTTAAAGATTTACTAACACAGTGTTATAAAAAGATGGGCTAACTTGCCAGACGTGGTGGCTCACACCTGTAATCCCAGCACTCTGGGAGGCCAAGACGGGAGGATTACTTGAGCCCAGGAGTTCCAGACCAGCCCAGACAAAAAGCAAGACCTCATCTCTTTAAAAAAAAATTTTTTTAAAGTCAGCCGGGGGTGATGGAACACACCTGTAGTCCCAGCTACTCCAGAGGCTGAGGCTAGAGAATTGCCTGAGCCTAGGAAGTTGAGGTTATGGTGTGCCATGATCTATGCCACTGCACTCCAGCCTGGACGACAGAGTGAGACCCCCCTAACTCAAAAAATTAAAAAATATAAAAAATTAGAAATGGGCTAACTTGTTAGTTTCCATGTTGTACGGTTTTCTGGGTTTGTCCAGTGATCTGTATAGTTACTAGAGCCTGTTCTATTTGCATATACTTTATCATTTACTTCTAAGGGAGGTTTGTTCACGTGTATTAAAACTATTATGCATTAATATTTAATATGGAAAAGTAAAATAACTAATTTAAGTTTATAATTTATTTTCTTTTTTGAGTGTAATTTATTTTCTAATGTGAGGCTATGAGCTCTGAATTAATAAAATCCTAGAATTTAAAATCTGAAAGCTGCCTTAGAAGTTACTGTGTGTTTCACTTAACACCTTGACAACTGATTATCCAGTGTCTTTGGTTAAAAGTCATGTGTAGAGGTTTTACCTTAGGCTTCTCTAGTTGTTTAAATGTAATGAGACATTAGAAATACTCAGTCTGTTGTTAGGTAACAATCTATTCTTTATGTTTTTAGTGGGCCATTGTTGAATAATATTAGCATTTATTGAACATTATTTTATGTCAACTGTGCTAAGTATTTCAAACAGCAACTTTGTGAGAGAAGTAGTGTTTGTGTCCCCATTATAGAGATGAGGAAACTAAGGTACAGAGACATTATGGCATTAGGCAGATAAATTATGGAATTAGTCAGGATTTCAAGACAGACATTTAGATTCTTAAGCCTAGGATGTTGCAGTCAGCCAGGGTCCAGCCAAGACACAAAACCACATCAGTAATTTGGACAGGGAAAATTTAAAGAATTGCTTTGCTCTGTTAAAAGGGGTAAAAGAAAACTCCAGGGCATAACAGAGTTAGCAGTTGCAGGAAGCTGCTACCACCCCTGGGACTTAGGGATGTGAACAAACAAGGAAGAAAGTTAGAAACTTAGGAGATTCCCATAAAGCTGAGATTCAGACCTTGGGGTGGAGGGTAGTGCTTCCACTCTAGTGGAGAAAAAATTGACCAGAGACCACTTGCTGCAGGGTTGTGAGATTGCCACCACTAGTGGACACTGGTGAGACCTCCCCATATGTTAAAAACCCTTGCCTTCTGCAGAAAACACACTGGGGTAAGAAAAGTTTCTCCTTCCTCTTCCGGCCTTTCATTGCCCTCTCTCAGTGGAGCATAACATTGAGCCAACTGGCAGGAGAAAGTCAACGATTTGTAGACCAGTATCACAAAGTAGGGCAAAAAAGGGTGGGCTTAAAGCTGAGAGGCAATACATTAACTGTCCTGGACACTCAGGCAAAGCCCCATCCTGAATTTGTTGGAATTTTCTGTGCAAGGACAAGTTTTCTTAGAACTTAAGGAAGCAATTTTTTACTTTTTCATTTGAAACTGAATTACGTAAGATATAGTGAGCTTCTCAGTCACAATTTTAATTTATAAACTAATTATATGGAAGTTATTACAAACAATGTAGAAGGAAAATAAAAGCAAAAATGATTAGAAGAAGAAAAAAGTGGATTGGCATGTTTGTGGAATCTATAAGAAATTGAATATTTCTACCTTAAGGCTATCAGGAAATTAAGGCTTTGTACTTGAACCTTTGTAACTCTCTGAAAGTTGAATGTTTTGCACACACAGAAAAAGCTTAATATTTATTTATGATAATTCTGTTGAAGGTGGTAGTAGCTTCAGCCAGTGTTGTACTTTGATTATAACAAGAAGCAAGATCTCAAGAGGAATGCTTCCTCGTCTAAGCAAGACACCATACTTTCAGTAATTTCAAAGCTAGACATGTGATTAATTTCTATGTCAGCAGTGTGTAATACAGTTTAAACTGGTGCTTGTTATGCTGATTACTGTGTGTTCTTATCTGTTCATCGAAGCTAATTTCTACTAGTTGACATGTTGATAGTCCAGTAAATTATGTCATTAAAAGTAATAGCCCATTTCTTTAAAAAAATAGTGATTATAGCATTTAATCACTCTAGACATCTTACCCCAGCTGACCTCATACTTGTTTATATTTATGTAATGTAAAAATATATAATTCCAGCTATCTGATTTTTTAAAAAGAAGTTCTAGGAAATAAGCTCTCATAGGATTAAATAAGTTAAGTTCTTAATTTATAGTGAAAAAGTAATGTTTTATAAACTTAATTTTATAATATAGATGTGACAGCATAGAAAAACTAAAGACCCAGATACCCAAGATGGAACAAGAATTGAAAGAACCAGGACGATTTAAGGATTTTTACCAGTTTACTTTTAATTTTGCAAAGAATCCAGGACAAAAAGGATTAGGTAAGAATTTTTTAAAGCTATATTTGGTGTTTCAAATATAATCAAATACATTGACAGTATCACTTTTGTAATAGAAAGTTATGTGTTTTGAGCATAAAATCATCATGAAAATACCAATTATTGAAAAATAATAATGCACTTTTAACCAGAAAATGCCACACACATTGCATAATAGGGTTACCCTCGGTACCATATGTGAAACACTGATTTTTGTTTTATAAAAACTACGATATAGAAAATAAATAGTTGTTAAAATTCCACTGACATTTATTTATGCGCTCATTCATTTTTTTAATTCATTCCTGATCTAGAAGACATTTTAGGATCTTAGGATGTACAGAAGTAGCATTATAAGATTTCTGGGCCAGGCTTGGTGGCTCAGTCTGTAATCCCAGCACTTTGGGAGGCCGAGGCGAGTGGATTGCCTGAACCCATGGGTTCGAGACCCACCCAGGCAACTTGACAAGACCTCGTCTCTACAATAAATCAAAAATTAGCTGGGCGTGGTAGCGCATGCCTGTAGTTCCAGCTACTTGGAAGGCTGAGAGGAAGGATCACTGGAACCCAGTAGGTAGAGGCTGCGCTGGACGGGAACGTGCCACTGCACTCCAGTCTGGGTGACAGTGAGACTCCAACTCAAAAAAAAAAAAAAAGATTTCTGAGTAGTAGCATGCCAGATAAATTTTTTTTTTAATGGTTTATTTACAGTCTATATGAAAGGATGAAAAAGAAAGTGATTGTCATTCATAATCTTATTATCCAGAAATAACTACTGGAACAGTCAATTTATACTAAATGTAATATTCATACATTTGCTTTTGGGATAGTTAGGGGATATGGAAGTACAAGATACTGTGTAATTTACAAATTCCCTTAAAAGTTAGATAGTGCTAGTAGATAATGCAAAATAATAAACATGTATAAGGATTTTAGAGAAAATGAGAAATAGGTAAAAGCAAGAGTGGCTGGGAAATGCTTCTGGGCGAGATGAGATATGAATAAAGGACTTGGTATTGGGCTGGGCACAGGAAGATGGCATTCCAGCGAGGAGGGAGTTAGAAATGGAGTTCTGAAGCCTCAGAAATAAGCTTGGCTGCTTTGTGGAAGAGATAAGTCATTGGTTTAATTTTACTGGGAATGCTCGTCTGGAGATTAAATTGGAGAGACACAATAAGGCTAAATAACCACAGGCTTTTTTTGAAAATGAAGCAAAAAGGTTTAAATTGTAATTTGTGAGAGAGGGAGCCACTGAAGATTTTGATGATAGTGTGTCTGCCGGTGTACTGTTCTTTACTTACACACTCTGTCTTCTAGTCCATTTTGAGTTGCTATAACCGAATACCCAAGCCTGGGTAATTATAAAGAAAAGAAGTTTATGTAGATTGCTCACAGTTCTGAAGGGTAAGAAATTCAAAGACGTGGCCCTGGCTCCTGGTGAGGACTTTTATGCTATATCATAACATGATGGAGATGGTCAGAAGACAAGTGGACATGGGTAAAACGGGAGACCAAACACTAGGAGAAACTTGGATTTATAGCAACACACTCTCGCAGGAACTAATCCTTTCCCTCTGGCAAGAGCTCACTGTTACAAGGATGAGAATGGCACCAAGCCATTCTTGAGGGCGGGACCCCCCCTAGTGATTCAGACACCTTCCCCAGGCCCCACCTACCAACAGTGTCACACTGGGTTGAAATTTCAGCATGAGTTTTGGTGTGGACAAATAAAATAAACTATATCCAAACCATAGCATTGCCTTATTTAATGTTTACCAATTTTACGAGTTTTTCATTCAGTAATTTGCCACCTGTCATGTGCTGGATACACAGTAAAGAGTGCTAGCCGTTTTTTATCCTTAATTTGCAGGTGAGGAATCTGGGGCTCAGGGAGACTGGATAACTTGCCCAATGATGGAAAGTAATTTTTTGTTTGTTTGTTTTTGAAGATTGAGTAGTTGGAAAGGCAAATAGGGGACTTTGTACTAACCCTTCTTTATATTTTAGATTAGAGGGGCAAAAAGTGTTGAGAAATGGATTATATGAATAAGAATTAGACCGGGGAAGTGATTGAAAGCTAGAGAGGAGGCTGGGCACCGTGGCTCAATCCCAGTACTTCAGGAGGCCAAGGCAAGAGAATTGCCTGAGTCGAGTGATTCGAGACCAGCCTGGGCGACTTGGTGACACCTCGTCTCTACAATAAAACAAAAAATTAGCTGGTTGTGGTGGCACATACCTGTTGCTCCAGCTACTTGGAAGGCTGAGGTGGAAGGATCACCTGAACCCAGCAGGTCGAAGCTGCAGTGGCTGTGTGTGCCACTGCACTTCAGCCTGGGTGACAGAGTGAGACTCCAACTTAAAAAAAAAAAAAAAGAGAAAGCTAGAGAGGAAGGAGGTAAATGGACATTTTACTGGAGTATTGGCCTAAAGAGTCACTAAACATGACTGAGTTGATTAAAGGTGTACAAAATACAGTTCTGTATGGAAGATAAGGGAAAAAAAGATTTACAAGATTCCTGTAAAGCAATATTCTAAATAATGAAGCCTCCTTTCTAACTGTTCAACATAGGTTGGATTTTGTTCTTACAGGAAAAATCCTCATTTTGCAGGCAAAATAGGCTAGGCTTCCTAGGGTTAGTTTCTCTAACTGTGGCTACCAGTTTATGGGACTGTTTTTTCTAGTTTCCTCTTTCTTTCCCACAAATAAAAATCTGTTAAGGTCTTTGCATTTACATGTATACATTAAAAGATTTATATTGTAGTATTTAGAAATGTCACTCTTTTTTTGATAAAATTAAGCATAATGTGAGTATCAAATGTTGATTTAAAGGTCCTTATTTCTTAATTATATCCCTGCCCTTTGCTGGAGCACAAAATAAATGATATTTTCGGTGAAAGTATAGTTTTGATATTGAGTCTTAGTTTTTATCATATTTAGTGAAAATAGAGTTCTAAATTCTAGTACTTGGTAGAGTACTTAGAAGGCTGAAGTAGAAGGATCACCTAAACCCAGCAGGTCGAGACTGCAGTGGCTGTGAGCATGCGACTGCATTCCAGCCTGGGCAACAGAGTGAGACTCTGGCTCAAAAAATAAAACAGTTTTTTTGACAGCCTTTCTAAGAGTTCGCAGGCTATAAATCACAAGATTTAGCAGAGAGGAATTAGAAGATCATAGGAGGCCATTGCTTTACTAAACTGTGGTCCGGCCATGTACTCTTTGAGCTGTGGCCACCATGTTTTTTTTTTAAGCTTTGGCCCCCTACATTGGGAAGGTGAATCTCTCTCTAATTTACTTTCTAAATGAATGATATTTTCAAATCTTAAAAAAAAAAAAAAAGATCATAGGAGAAGAGGTGAGGCCCAAAGCAAACTTGCAAAGAGTGTGACAGTGACAGCACTGTGGTTTGCTTATAAAGAGCTCTGCTAGTTTTAACAAGTGGTGTTTTCCACATGTTTGCGCTTTCTATAACCTTACCTCTTGTGATACCAGAATGAGGTGCGTCCTCTACAACCATCTGCTTTAGTCATCTGCCATTTCTGATAGTTGTCTAAATCTTAAATTTGAAAGTGATTCCTGAAGTCCTTTTAAAAATCCTAAAGTAGCACCTCTACTTGATGCTCATTTAGTGTCTGCTTTTGAACATTCAGGAACTGGGCCCAACACATTACTTTAGGCAGTTGTTCATTCATCACAGAATACTTGTACTTGTTATTACATGGTTCTTCCTTGTTAAGCTGACATCTTTGTCTTTATCACTTCTACCGTTGCTCTTATGGGTCCTCTAGTTTTCAGGTCCCCAGACCCTGGGCGGTGGACCAGTACCGGTTTGCTTTCTGTTAGGACCCAGTCCCACCGCAGGAGGTGAGCAGAGCTCCGCCTCCTGTCAGATCAGCAGTGGCATTAGATTCTCGTTGGAGGACGAACCCTGTTGTGAACCATGCGTGCAAAGGATCCAGGTTGCACGCTCATGTGAGAATCTAATGCCCGGTCATCCCCCCACGCCTGCCTCTCTCTGTCCATGGAAAAATTGTCTTCCGTGAAACCTGTTCTCAATGCCAGAAAGGTTGGGGACTGTTGCTATAGTGCAGCACAGAGGAAGTCTGACCATTTGAAGATCACTATCACTTACCCCTTGTGCTTTATTTCCAGGCCAGCATTCCAGTTGTTTTAACTGTTCTTCTTTGAGGTGACATTTGTTATTCCTGCTAACTGCCCCCCTGCCAACACATTTCCAATTTCTCGGTTTCTTTCAAAATAGAGCCCTTGAAACTGAACATACTATTCAGAAGGAGGCTGTTGAATGTAGAGCACCATGGGTCTATTATTTTCTTAGACTATTCATTCTTTTCGTTTGATCAGAGATGATATATGTTCTTTAGCAGCCTGTCATTTTTAGGACCACACTGAACTTGTATTAGACTAAAGTCTGAAGGTCATGTTCTTATGAACTATGGTGGTTCAGCTAGAAGCGTATACCTGTACAGTTGATTTAAAAGATTTTAGCATTATTTGTTAGCCATTTAATATTTAGAAATAATTTTATAGTGTGTGTGGGTTTTTTCTTTTTTTGAGTTGTGGTCTCACTCTGTGACTCAGGCTAGAGTGCAGTGGCACGATCACTGCTTTGACCTCCTGGGCTCAGGCTGTCCTTCTGCCCCAGCCTCTTGAGTTGCTGGGACTGCAGGTGTGTACCATCACGCCTTGCATATTTTTTGATGTTTTGTTCAGACGAGGTCTTGCAGTGTTGCCCAGGTTTGTCTCGAACGCCTGGGCTCAAGCAGTCCTCCTGCATTGGCCTCCCAAAGTGCTGGGGTTACAGCCCTGAGCCACCACACTCAGATGATTTTACAGTGTTTTAAATTAGAACATTTTCATTATATAATCTCATTTGGTTCTCATAACAACGCTTTGAGCTAAGTAAAAAAAGTATTGTCCTCTCCATCATATAGACAAGGAAACTTATAGCCAGAGAGGGACTAAGTTGTTAATAAGGGCATGTAACTTTAGAGTTGGTCAGACTGGGACTGGATTTTAGGTCTTATTGTTCCACATTCTAAATTCTTTTTGTTGTGCTAACTGTAGCTATTTCTTTCTTTCTTTTCTTCTTTTGAGTTGGAGTCTCACTCTGTCACCCAGACTGGAGTGCAGTGGCATGCTCCCGGCCACCGCAGCTTCGACCTGCTGGGCTCTGGCGATCCTTCCGCCTCAGCCTTCCAGGTAGCTGGAATTACAGGCGCGCGCTACCACGCCTGGCTAATTTTGATTTATTGTGGAGATGAGGTCTCACCAAGTTGCCCAGGCGGGTCTTGAACCCTCTGGCTCAGGCAGTCAACTCACCTTAGCTCCCAAAGCGAAGAATTACAGGCTAAGCCACTGAGCCCAGTTTTTTTGTTTGTTTTTTTTTTTTGAGTTGGAGTCTTACTCTGTCACCCAGACTGAAGTGCAGTGGCCGCTCCTGGCCAACCGCAGCCTCGACCTGCTAGGCTCCGGCAATTCTTCCGCCTCAGCCTTCCAAGTATGGAACTACAGGTGCGTGCTACCATGCCCGGCTGATTTTTTTTTTTTTTTTTTTTTATTGTAGAGATGAGGACTTGCCAAGTTGCCCAGACGAGTCTCAAACACTCAGGCTCAAGCAGTCCACTCACCTCAGCCTCCCAAAGCACGGGATTATAGGCTGAGCCACCGAGCCCGACTAACTGTAGCTATTTCTAAGTAAATTAACCCTTTGCACTCAGAGACAGCTCACAGATCACCTATGACAACTCAACTGCAGTTTTTTATGAAATAGTAAAAAGTGAATCACTTCATATTAAATAGTGTAGCATTGGAACCAATTACTTTATTGTAGTGATATTGTCTTATAATGGAATTTTGAGCATTGAGGAACTTATTTATGACCAAAAAAATTGAAGTTTTATGTCTTAGGTTTTTTCTAATGTGTGGTAACGAGTGAAATAATCACCAACATGCATTGTAGTTTCATTGATACATGTTGTTGATGCAGATTTTTCAGGTCAGCCTGGGCTTCGAGAGTGTCAGCTTAATGGGTTGGCCAGCTAAGCCCCAGAGAGGGTCATCGAGGGGCTAGTATGCCTAGCCCCGGAAGTGTCAGCTCTAACAGGCTGGCAAGCCAAGCCCTGAGTGTTGCAATTTGGTGGGCTGGCAAGCCTAGCCCCCAGAGTGTTGGCTCTAATGGGCTGGCAAGCCAAGCCCTGAGAGTGTTGCTGGTTCAGTGGGCTGGCAAGCCTAGTCCCCAAGGTGTCTCAGCTTTGGAGTCTCGCCTTCTGGCAGCTCTCCTGGTTCAGCTGACTCTGTTGGCTAGCAAGCCAGCCTCTGGGGTGTATGGCTCTTTGGCTCCAAGGATCTTCTGCAGCTCTTCAGGTCATAGCTCTTCAGGGTCGAGGTTCTTGTCTCATACCCAAGAAGAATGAGGGACACAGATGGCCAGGAAGTGAGAAGGCAGGATTTATTGAGAGGAAGCTCCCAAAATGGGAGGGGACCCGAAGGGGTTACCTGTCTCTGGGGTCAAAACCTGGAGCTTATATAGCCCTAAGTCTGAGCTGGTTGGCTAGCACTAGCTGTGAGCTGTAGCTGTTCTGATTGGTCAGCATTAGGACCAATCAGCAGGAGGTAGGGGCCTAATGGTGAGCTGATTGGTTGCTTTTCGATTCTAGCAGTGAATACTTAAGCTCTAGCTTGAGAAGCTCACAGGGAGCTTGTTTACCAATGCTGAGCCTGACAGGCTTGCTGGGAGTTTGCTGCATTGTTACCAGAGGACCCACCCACCTGTCTGTCTGCTGTCTCCTGTCTCATTGTGCAACAGTAATTTGATGTCTTCCACCAGGAGTTTTCTATTTGAGCAGACAATGCAGTCTCGTTTTCTTCTTCCCACATCAATAATATGTAATTTGTTGTACAATTTGTTGTTCGAAGGTGATGTGGAAGGACATTCTCTTTCTACTTAATGCCGGCTGATTTTTTTTAACGTACATCACAGTTTATGTTCCATCTCTGTTTGCTTTTATATGCAATTTGAGTGGAAAACTTCAAGGAAACATACATTTAAAACAAATTTGTGCTGGCATAAGTTTGCCCTGTATAATCACCAACAGTCTTTTTATGTCCCCTGACAGGAGGGGACATCTGAGTGATTTGCTAGATTTACAATATCCCCTTAGAGAGGACATCCGAGTGTAAAGGGTTAAGACATTGTGAATAGGATTTTGTTTATGTATATTTTTTGAAATGGAGTCTCACTCTGTTGCCCAGGTTGGAGTACAGTGGCACGCTCACAGCCACCTCAGCCTTGACCTGCTGGGCTCAGGTGATCCTTCCACCTTAGCCTTCCAAGTACTTGGAACTACAGTTGTAAGCCACCACGCCTGGCGAATTTTTTTTTTTGGTAGAGATAGGGGTCTCACCATGTTGTCCAGGCTGGTCTTGAACCCCTGGACTCAGGCAATCTTCTAGCCTCCACCTCCCAAAGTACTGGAGTGAATAGGATTTTTAGTCACCATTCTGTCTTTCTTAGTGAGTTGGCAACATTTTGTTTCCCTTTGGGACTATGTTTGGGTCTAGTCTCAGTCCATTTTTATGGTCATCCTGCTTTCATCATCTTTTATGAAATCCCGCACTGCCCTTGTTGATTCTGGTTGAAAGAATGACATTGAGAGTATCTCTGTTTCCATGTTAAACTTTACCATAGGGCTTTAGGATTCATTCTGCAGGAATCTCAGTTTTAGGTAATACTGTTACTAGGACTTGCTTGGCTCTTTTTCTCCACATTTTTCTTCCATTTATAAACCTTATCGCTGAATTGGATTGTTTTTCCAATACTGCTTCTGAATCTAAAATAATAATTCTAAAAATTAAGAATAAACACAGTAATAGTAAGAACTGTATTGTTTACCAAGTACTGTTGTAAATTCTTTATGTATATTAACTCACTTAACCCTTACAACAACCCGTTAAGGGTAGGCACTTTTGTTAGCTTCATTTTAAACTGAATCATTGAGAGGTCAACTCAGTTCTTCAAGTTCACTTGACTAGTGGTAGAGTTGGGGTTTAAGAGATGAAGACTCATGCTCTAAGCTACTTTGTTAAACCATCTCTCTCAAGCTAGGCTGTTATCTCCATTGCTTAGATATTTCTTTCTAAAGGGTAGTTTTTCTTACATCTGTGACGATTGACATTTTATCCTTGTGTAATTTAATCTTCTGTATTTCTGCTGTTATACCTTATTAATCTTTTTGAGTCTTCCTTTTTTATTCAAAACCACTTATTGACTGCATACTCTGGGAGTGTAAAGTCAAGGAGCATCTTAAGTCTATCTAGGAGAGTTTGTGATATCTTCAAAAGGGTTTAATATAGTTTTTGAGCCTTGAAGAATGAATGCACATTTTCAAGGCCAAAAAAAAAAAAAAAGAAGCCATTCCAAGTGGAATTGGCATATTCATTTGCTCAGAGGTGAGAGAACATTGAATGTTTGAGGAACTGCAAGTGAGTTCATTTGACTACCAGTGTAGATTTATCAAAGGCAATAGGAAATCGCTGAAGAATTTAAACGTGGAAGTGACACCAGATTCACGCCTGAAAGGTCTATCGGAAAGCACTGTGGTCCTTTAGAAGGAGTGGAGGCAGGTCTAGAAGAAGAGAGGTTGGTTGGTTATGGAGCCTCCTTGCCAGTGGGGGTGGAGAAGAGATACATTTAAAAGGTATTTTAATTGGATGTGTATGGTGTATGATGAAGAAGAGACAGGAGTCTTCCCCAGCAGGGAATATTAGGGAATCTGTGGGGGCTATTTTTTGTTTGTCATAATGACTTGGGGATTTTACTGGCTGTAGGGAGGTGCTAAACATCCCACAAGGCCTAGGACAGTTTCTTACAAGGCAAAAATGTGTCTTATTGAGAAACACTGTAGGGGGTGGTGACATTGGTTGAAAGAGAGAAGGCATAGCAGGTGTCTAGAGGTAAGATAATGAGTTCAGTTTGAGCCCTGCTGAATTTGAATGTATGTATGTGGATCCCTAGTTGAAATGTCCTTAGGAAGTTAGATCGGAGTCTAGAATATAACAATAGGTTTCAGATTTAGGAGTTGTTAGAGGTGGTTTGAATGTATAACATGGAAAACCATGATAGGTTGAAAATCTGAGGGAATAGGAGAAGTTGTTATTATTGACACCCACTGTTACAGAACACCAGCATTTAGTAGATGAATGAGGAAGAGGAGCTGGTAAAAGGAAATGGGAAGCTTAGATAGGTCAGATGAAGATCAGTGGAATGCTGGCATTGAAGCTGGAGAAAGTGACAATTCCATCAGGAGTTGTGCTCAGTTCTGTCAAGTATGACAGAGAGGACATAAAAGTATTTGGCAACCAGAAGCGTCTGGTGACCCTTCGGAGGTTAATTTCACCGGGGTGAGTGACAGAGATGGACACTGGTGAAAAGGATTAGAGTGTGTAGGAGGTGAGGAAATGGGGCAGTGAATGTAGGCTGCGAGAAATCCTCTCCTTCTGCAGCCAGAACTTTCAAACAGCCTGCGAGGACACGCTTATTCTTGTCAGATTCTTATTTTAGTGTATCAGCTGACAAATGAGCATTTATAGGTATAGCAGGGGTTTTAGTTATTTGAATATTTCATTATTTGTCATCTTTATACTTTAAAAATTAGTTGAAAAGGAAAAAATTGCTAACACCAGTAATCTCAGTTCTCAAAAGTTTAATGTGAAGTGAATCAGGCATGCAAAGAAAGTAAATCTTTAGTCTCAGCTGAATAACTATGTTGAGTTGGTAAAGAAAAGAACAGAATTAAACAACCTGAAAGGAATGTTAGATGTAGGGCTTTAAAGACTGCAGAGATTAAAAAGAAAGTGCCATTAGGAATTGGTGTCATAACATTTTTTAGTTCTCTTAAAACATGGGAACCTGCACTTGACTTTCAGACATGTTTTCAGGAACAAATTGTGTATAAAAGTAGAAAATTCCGTGTACTATTTCAAGGGTATCTGTAAAGGGTGATAAGATGATAAGAGATCCAAGGAAGATTTTAAAAAAATAAGTGATAACCCGAGCATGTGTCCTGTGGAGTTTGAAAAGCCAGAGGACAAAGCAGAGTTGAAGATGTAGAGAGGGGAAGCTCTTGATAGACAAGATTGCTTGCAGAGGCTGGCTGGTGTTGGATTCAGAATAGAGGTGTAAGGGTTTATCCTTGAATAGAAGAAAAGGGATGCACCCTTTTCACTGAGTTTGAAAGAAGACGGCGATGACGGATTTGAAGGTAAATACGTTTCTATGTGAAACCATAGGAAGCTGGTTCGCTCAGCAGTTGGCGAATGTCTGCTATGGGTTTCAGTCTGCTAGTACGTGGATATGTAGTCTCTATCTTTGAAAAAGTTAAGGTCCAACCTTGCAGGTTTCCAGCTATTGTAACTTTTAATTGATTTCTTATAGGTCATCTGGTCTTGGCAATGAATCTGCATCAAGTTTACTCATTTTTATTGTTTTTAAAAATTGGGGCTGTACTTGCCTTTGTCTCTCCTAGTCTCATGATTCCTCAGACTATCTAGAGTGGTTTTGAGATCTCATCTAAAAGGACTTTTAAATTATGTGGGATATAATTTTCCTTGTCATGGAGATATAAATTCACTGATAAAAACTAGTTGCTTTCCTGATTAGGTCCTTGAAAGAGATCACAGTTTTCCTCTCTGTCGTCTGACAAGTGTGGTTCTTTGTCGTGTTGGCAGTGTTGCTTAACCCTTCTCTGCACATGCCCAAATAAAGTCAGTTGAACAGCTCAGATACTTGTTGGGATTGTGAGTAGGAGTAGGATTCTAACCTATAGGTGTACATCAGATTCTCATCAGTGACCTTGACAGCATCTGGAGACATGTTTTTATTGTCCCCACTGAGGTTGGAGTGAAACTGCTACTGGCATCTAGTGGGTGAAGGCCAGGGTACTGCTAAGTTTCCTACAGTGCACAGGACAGCCCCTACAACAAAGAGTTAACTGGCTCCAGATGTTAAAGGTGCCCAGGTTGAGAAACCTCGGTGTACATTAGATGTAAACACTTGTGAGCTAGTATGCTTATTAACTATGAATACCCCTGTGGGGTAAATGGTATCATTTTTGTCCTGATGGCCCTTGTCATTGGTGAGGAGAGGAGGGTACAAATCCTGAGCTTAATTTGATGGGACATTTTCAATAACTAAGTATTCAGGATACAAGCTTTTTATTTTCAGGCTTTCTTTGGTCTTAGCTGTTTTTGTTTTTGTTTTGTTTTAATTTCAGGGACAAATATTCATAGCATTTGAATACATAATTTATTTTTATTTCAGATCTAGAAATGGCCATTGCCTACTGGAACTTAGTGCTTAATGGAAGATTTAAATTCTTAGACTTATGGAATAAATTTTTGTTGGTGAGTTCATGTTTTCTGCTGTTCTGTATGTTTTCTTTAAAATTCTGCTGTTTAAAGATAAGCTAACATATGTAATGGAATGAGAAATTTGATTACCAGTATTTTGTTTCATAGTTATTTTGCATTCTTGTATTTAGAATGGTCTGGAGTGCTTTTCCCTAACTCTTTTTAGTGATTTAAATTTGTTTTGTTTTGTTTTCTTTCAATAGGAACATCATAAACGATCCATACCGAAAGATACTTGGAATCTTCTTTTAGACTTCAGTACAATGATTGCAGATGACATGTCTAATTATGATGAAGAAGGTAATGAAAATTTTTGCCTTGCCAGGTTTTTTTAAATCTCCCTTTTAATCTCTTTTTATCATACTCTCCTGAACTACTTACACGCACTTCTGTGTTTTACAGATTGGATTTCTCTCTTCTAAGCGTGTATTTATACTCTTCTGAATGTATGAAATACTTTGATCTCTTTACCAATCTATATGCTTCTGTTTCTTTCCATTCTCACTCAGTATTATGTCTTGCCAGAAAGGCATTAGTAATTTTCAAGCACGTTTTGGGTCTTCAGTTTATTTTAGGAACCTGTTCTCTTCTTGATGTACTTTTATACCTATTTGTATATATTTCATTATTATCTGTTAGTTTTGCATGTAAAGTTGATTACACACTCCTTAAGTTCAATGATTTTGTCTAATTTGAAATGTACTTTCAGCTGCCAAGTGTAATACTGTTGGCATTCGATAAATATTCACTGATTGAATGCTTTTCTGTATTTCTTCATATATGTATCAGGAGGATGTTACCATCCACTCCCAGGAAACAGACTTTTGTTTTTCTATATGTGGCAGTTATTGACATTGACTTATTCACACATACTTCCCTGGTACCCCTTGAGAACTAGCAGGATACATTTTTGAGATTGGTGAATAGATGGAGTATTCTTTGAAAAACCTCCTGTGACCTTGGCCTCTTATTTATATGTGTCCTGTAACCATTTTACCTAATCAGGGATGGTAATATTTCTTCTCTTCATTTTGTCATTTATAGTCTCCACTAAAAAGTGATAAATGTTTAATCCTGCATATGTCTGATAATCTTTTAGTAATCTGTTATCATTAAATAAGATGGAGTTTGACATTTTCTGTTAATTCTCTTGGTAAGATTGCTACAACATGCCTGAAAACGTGTTTCCCTTGCTATGCCTTCAGTGCTGGCAGCAAGCCATCAAGTCATAGCCGTTCTCAGGCTGTCGGTTTTCACCACATTACTTCCATTGCCTGACTTCAGTGGCCTTCAGGAAGCCCTAATATTATTAATTGCCAGAAACCTTATTTTTTATCACTCAAGAGACAACCAAATGTTACAATAGGAGATCAAAGGGAATATAAGGAATATTTTGGGTAGAAACTGCAGAAAACGAGTTTTGAGACTTAACAATGAGAATTGATAAGAATGATACACTTTAAGGCTTATGAGGAAGGTTTTTTTGTTTTTTTGAGTCAGAGTCTCACTCTGTCACCCAGGCTGGAGTGCAGTGGCACAATCAAGGCTTATTACAGCCACAACCTGCTGGGCTCAGGTGATTCTTCTGTCTCAGCTGTCTATGTAGCTGGAACCACCACTCCTGGCTAATTTTTTTTGATTTGTTATAGAGATGAGGTCTCGCCAAGTTGCTCAGACTGGTCTCAAACCCCTGAGCTCAGGCAGTCCTCTCGCCTCCCAAAGTGCTGGGATTATAGACATGAGCCACCGTGTCTGGCAGGAAGGTATTTTAAAAAGGATTCTAGTAAAATTTTAGCTTTATTTCTGCTTTTCGTCTTCCACTCCTCTATTTTTTTTTCTTTTTTTCAGGAGCATGGCCTGTTCTTATCGATGACTTTGTGGAATTTGCACGCCCTCAAATTGCTGGGACAAAAAGTACAACAGTGTAGCACTAAAGGAACCTTCTAGAATGTACATAGTCTGTACAATAAATGCAACGGAAAATTGCACAGTCAATTTCTGCTGACTGGACTGAACTGAAGATCAATCCTCACAATTCAGACTGAGGGTTGAAACAAAACTTTAAGGATACATCTTGGACCATATCGTATTTCATTCTTCTAATGGTGGTTTGGGCTTGTCTTCTAGTCTGGGCCGCTCTAAACATTTATAATTCCAACATTGTGGATTTCATCTTATATCTGTGGACCATCCTAGTTTATTCTCCCATAAGTCTTAGAAGCTTTATGGTGATTATTTTGAGGTTTCCATTCTTGCATAAAGCACAATGCTGTCTTCATCAGAAAGCAGTTGGCATAAGAATTAAACATATGAACATCACAATTTATAAAAACTTCTTAAATATACACTTTGGGCTAGTTGCAAAGACTACGCTGATAGCACTTCCAATGAGAGTGATATATTTAAGTGTACCGGATCTGGAATGATGGTTTGGGGGGATTTTTTTTTTCCTGGCAAATCACATGTATTGTTGATGTGAGTAGAGTATCTGATGGAAAAAAACTGTCAAAATAACCAACATGAAAAATTTTTAGGATAACTTGGTGCCTACCTGAAAATGTTTTGTGTTTCAGACTTTCAATTTCAAAAAGGTTCCACAGAACTAGTCTGCACTTAACTTACCCATGTTTATATATAGTTGTCCTACAGGGAGCTTTTATTTAGAAAATGTCTGCATAATGTTAGGTTTCACTCCTGTCTACATTATGCACTACCTAATTGGATTTCATTATGCTTTTGAAATGCTTATATGCCTGTCAAATAAGTTAAACTATTTAATTTGTTTTGAATGTTTTGAATTGCTACACAATACAATATTCTAAATTTAGGCATGAGGGTTTATTTTTTGTTTTGTTTTTACTTTTTTTTTTGGTCATCGCACTATGGAACACAAATAAAATTCTCTTAATTTATAAGAAGATAGTAGGAATTAAATTTTAAAAATGGTTGTGATGAGCCATGAAGTTCAATCTTTATAATATAGGTACTGCTCTTTCAGACAAATAGTCCATTTTTGATGACTTCTTATTTTGTTGAAATTGCTTTAACTGCTAATCACTGTGGTTGCCAAATATTTACTTCAGGAGCAAAGATTTTCCACAAGCATACACTTGATGCAAAATACCAATCTGG
>NW_007258032.1:235087-236267 GCF_000164805.1 Carlito syrichta | reverse complement strand
GTGTGTGTGTGTGTGTGTGTGTGTGTGTGTGTGTGTGTGTGTGTGTGTGTGAAATTGTAGCATAAAAGTTAAGGTTGTTCATTCACTATGATGGCATCTTAGAATTAAACAAAACTTTTACTAGGGCTGAAAAGAGAAGACTGATTAATGTGGTGTGATTATTCTGAAGATAAATATCTGGTTACAGAGAGTATTTTATACTAAAAAATACTTATACATATGGCTGTGTGTGAGTCTGTGAGAGAGACAGAGAGTGAGAGATTGACAGAGAAACACACACACACATGTGTAACATCCACACCCCTCCAGGGCACACAGACAGAAACAACTCTGTTTGTCGCATCTTCACAGTAACAAATGGTCTGCATCTCTGTAATCCCTCTATATAGTTAAGAAACGCACTGCACCAGCGGTTCAAGGTAAGGGTTCGTAATAACAATCGACATGTACCAACTGCATTGTTACAGAACAGGAGCTGAAACACTATGTTGGTGTTGGGATGCTTTGTGTGTGTATAGTGGCATTTGCATAAACTTAAGCTACAAGATGATCTTAAAAGTGGTTTTCTTCCAAGTGCCTACTTAAATCCATGGCAGGGGAAGAGGTTAGTGTATTTGGCTGCAGTCATTTCATAGCGATGATCCCTTTAAATTTTATATTGTTTCAAAGTCTATTCAGTGTATCTATTACTTAAGAACCTGTAGAAATATGTAACAAGGATTTTAATATGACATCTTTACATACATCACTTTAGCATTTAATGAATAATTTCTATCACCATTTCATAAGAGTTCATAAGCATATCACATGAATTAACCTAGCAGAGACTCTGGAATAATACCAAGAAAATATAAAATGGAAACTATACATGTGGCAGATAGCAACAGCTGTTTGCCTAGCTAATATCTATTCTTCCCTCTTTGAATGATTTTGTTTGAAGAAACAAATGGCTACCTAAAGAGCCAAAGTTCTAGCTACCCTTATAGGTAGGGGTGGGCACTTTTGGTCAGTGAAACAGCAGTGAAAGTATGCTGGGCATTTCTGGGAAGCTTTGCTTTCCTTTTTCTCTGGAATGAGATCTGGAGGCTGGGGGCACTGTGAAAATCAGGATGGAAAGCTGGAACCTGGGAGCATGGTTGCATGGGAAGAGTGTCTTTTTCAGCTTGCAGCAGTCAGAGGA
>NW_007258032.1:223416-235067 GCF_000164805.1 Carlito syrichta | reverse complement strand
ACACACACACACACACACACACACACACACACACACACACACACACAACTTTAACTCATAAGTGTTTCAGTCTTCATTCTGGTAAACTCCCCATGCTGATTCTTTGTTTTAAACTGAACCATAGGTACAGTTTCCTTTTTGCCAAATGTCAAAACAGATACACATTTTAAAATGTAATGCTTTTTAAATAGTAAAATGTATAAAATTAGAAGTGCCCACATATAAAAATACTTGAGATCAAGATTATCTTTAATGAATATCATCTGCATATCTCTGTAAGCTGAATCGTGTTTCTTAAAATCCCTGTCATATTACCAACAGAGGCAATAAAAGCTTCAGTAAGATTGCCATGACTAAATTTTTTCACAAATTATTTCAGTGTATTATTTTTTTATAGACTAAAATATACCTGAAAACTTTTTCCAGGAAGAATAATTATTCATGGAAAGAGCATTGTAATGGCAGGTTTTAGGAAGAAAAGACATGCCAAGTCTCGTTTACTACATTTCAAATGTTTACAGTTATATTGGGCTGCTTTATTTAATTAAAAATACTGTAGTTGTGTAATATGGCATTGTAAGTATGTGTCCTTTCTTAGACTGTTAAAAAGTTTTAATGAGAGAAAGTAAATTTACTCAACGAAATAACATGTGAACTCTTTTACATGACATCTTTACTGGAGAATTCTTATTTAAGCAAGGTTCGCTGTTTTTTTTCACTCAGAAAGAACTAAGTGAATGAAGTTTTCACCTTTTTTTTGAGTTGGAGTCTCACTCTGTCACCCAGACTGGAGTGCAGTGGCCGCTCCCAGCCACCGCAGCCTCGACCTGCTGGGGTCTGGCAATCCTTCTGCTCAGCCTTTCAAGTAGCTGGAACTACAGATATGTGCTACCACGCCCTAATTTTTTGATTTATTGTAGAGATGAGGTCTCCCCAAGTTGCCCAGGCGGGTCTCGATCCCGAGGGCTCAGGCAGTCCACTCACCTCAGTCTCCCAAAGCGCAGGATTACAGGCTGAGCCACCAAGCCCAGCTTCACTTATTTTTTTTTTTATTTGATGATCATCAAAAACTTTTAGTTGTAGCTAGCTTAATGTAAACTTTGCTTAGATTTTTAAACATGTTGCTATCAAGACTACATATTTCAAACATTAATTTTTACATATGAGGAACAGAAGAAAGTTAAACCTCATTGAAAGAATTTTGGAATAAAAAAAGTGCTGCTGGGGAAGTTTATTATGGTTAACAAATTATGCCTTTGTAAAACTGCATCAACTTTCAGCAAGAATTAATTTATGTAGTTCTAAATGTTAAATGTTGTATATTTAATAGAAAATACTTATCTGGCTCCTCAGCAGTTTTCTTTAAGTGTTATATTTTTAACAATATAACATATTGAATACTTAGATATTTTGATAAGATTTTACCAAATTTGGAAATGTAATGATAAAATGTTTTTAACTGTGAACTATTTAACATATATCTTGATAACTGAGGGCCAAAACCTGAATTGCGATTGCTACATAAAGTGATAATCAGGGTTCAAATTATGGCTTATCATCTAATTGAGTCTAAACTTGAGTATATTTCTGAACTCTTTATTGACTCCATTTTTACAATCATAGCAATAATTTATATTTTTATTTCACAGAAATGTGATGAAATTATTTATCATGACACGTTTGATTTCTGGGAAAAGGGTATTTATTTTCTAGTTAAGACAGATTTGAAAATTCTCAATAGTACAAATCCCTTTTCCAGGTTTTTTTTACTATTTGCTGGCATTTTTGTTGAATATTTGCATTATTTGTACCTGATTGTGGAGGCAGATAGTGTTATTTTTTCAAACTCATAATACTGTTCTATGATGGTTTTATTAGTGCATACTTGTCATCTTACTTTCTTTACTGCCTGTTGGATAAGTGGCATTTCTTGCTCATTGACTCATTTACTTGACAATTTTCCACTAGGTTCAACATTTTTTGTTAATGTGGCTTTTGATTTTCCATTAAAAAAAAAACTCATAAATAAGGAAGTTATGATAAAAGGTGCACAGCCTTTGTAACAAATGGAATTTCTGATAAGTAATGTCTATATTTATGGAGTTTTAAAGAGAAGTTATTTAAAGGGAATAGTTTTACAGTCATCTATTTCTTTAATTGAGATTTTTACAAGTATTTTAAATATAAATATGTTCAGGTTTCTCTTGTTTCAAGCATTGCTTAGGTATTTTCAGTTTAATTTTTTGTAGTTGTACTGTGCAGAAAGCACATTGTAGCTTGTAATATTGAGCGTTGATTTTCAAGCTGTAACTTGGGACTGCTGTCTTTCATGCGGCTAGGCCATGGCAGGGTGCCTCTTCCTTTATAGCTTTCTACTTTTATTTGCTGGAGGATATTAGTCTTTCATATGAGATTTGGTTTGGGAAAAAATACGCAGTAAAAAGAAATTTTTTTAATGGCTGGCTTTAGAGGGCACATTATCTCTTTGGCAAATCGTCAGTGGAATGGAAAGAAATGGAGTCTGGCTGAAATTAGAGCCAGTCTTAACACAGAAGGCGGCACTATTTAGGCAGAATATTTAGCCAAAATAGTGAAAACAAGGCCTGACTTAAAAGAATTAAATGTTTGAATTTATCAGGGGCAGCATGTGAGTGGCTTAATGAGCAAACAAGGAAAATACGTGTGGTATTTAGAAAGTATATATCAATGCATGTTCATACAAAGTGTTAAAAGTTCAGGTCGTAACATATTCTGAGAAAACTGAATCTAATGGAAGATTTGGGCAACATCAAGCTAGAGATTTTTACGAAAAAGGAGTACGATAAGACAAAGTTGGCAGAAAACTCATGGAATGGCTGAGAGACCATGCTGAGGGAAGCTGTTGACAGTGACTTTGTCACATAATGATGTGACTCTTAGCTAAAAGAGGCTTAATTAATCAGGTTTTACAGAGGAGTGTCGTGGGGCTCCTTTAAAAGTAGCATGCTTAGTTTCCAAGCAAATGCTAATGTTCTTAATACTGATAGTTTATTAGAATTCATTGCGGATTTGTTTGATTTTTTTTTTTTTTTTTTTTTTTTAGGGTCAGAGCCTCACTCTGTTGCCCAGGCTGGAGTGCAGTGGCATCCTCATGGCCACCGCAGCCTCGACCTGCTGGGCTCAGGCGATCCTTATGCTTCAGCCTTTCAAGCAGCTGGAACAACAGGTGCATGCTGCCATGCCCAGCTGATTTTTTGATAAATGGTAGAGACGAGGTCTCACCAACTTGCCCAGGCTGATCTCGAACCCCTAGGCTCAGGCAATCTACTCGCCTTAACCTCTCAAAGTGCTGGGTTTACAGACTTGGGCCACCGTGCCTGGCCCAAGCCAGTGCATTTTTAAATAGTAATTTCTAAGACTTTGATGTCTTGGTACTTTGAAGAAAAGTTGTATTAAGGTATAGTTTACACTCCATAGAATTTACCCATTGTAAACGTACAGTAGTTTTAGTGACTGTGTAGAGTTGTGCAACCATGATTGCAATCCATTTTAGAACAATTTTCATCAGCCCAGTAAATGTCCTCATGCTGCTTTGCTGTTAATTCCTGCTCCTACCCTCAGCCACTGCCCACACTGATCTGCTTTCTGTATAGATCTTCCCTTTGTAGAAATTTCACATGAGTAGAATCATACAATTTCTATTCTTTTGCATCTGGCATCTTCTAGCATAATATTTTTGAGGTTCATTCATGTTCTAGCATATACCTGTACCTAGTTCCTTTAGTTGCTGATTTAGTGTTCTATTATTTGGATATAACACTCTGTTTTTCCATTCATCAGTTGACAGACTTGGCTTTCCAACTTATTAATATAACTAATGATGCTATGAATGCTCACATACATGTGTCTTTGCGAGGACATGTTTTCCTGAAAAAGGACTCCTAGCAGTGGAATTACCAGGTCGTGTAGTAAACTGTAGTAAATTTATATTTAACTATTTGTTATATTTTGAGCTGGGTCTCACTCTGTTAACTTATATTTACCTGTTTGTTTATTTTGAGTCAGGGTATCACTTTGTTGCCCAGGCTAGAGTGCGGTGGCATGATCATGGCTCACCGCAGCCTCCACTTTCTGGGCTCAGGCAATGCTTCCATCTCAGTCTCCTGAGTAGCTAGGACTACAGGCACACACCACCATGCCCAGCTATTGTTTGATTTGGTAGAGACAAGGTCCTGCTATATTGCCTAAGCTAGTCTCAAACTCCTGGACTCAAGCAGTATTCTGACTGTCTCCCGAAGTGCTGGGATTATAGGCATGAGTCACTATGCCTGGGCCTGTATTTCACTTTTTTTTTTTTTTTTTTTTGAGTAGGAGTCTCACTCTGTCGCCTAGGTTAGAGTGCAGTAACACACTCACAACCACTGCAGCCTTGGCTCACTGGGCTCAGGTGATCCTTCCACCTCAGCCTTCCAGTAGCTGCAATTATAGGCACGTGCCACCATGCCCGGCTAATTTTTTGATTTATTGTAGAGATGAGGTCTCGCCAAGTTGCCCAGGCTGGTCTCGAACCCCTGTGCTCAGGCAGTCCTCTTGTCTCCACCTCCCAAAGTGCTGGGATAACAGGTGTGAGCCACCGCACCCAGCAAGCACTCTTAAAACTAATAATAAAATGCCAGTTCAGTTAACAGTTGAGAAATGACTTAAATAGACATCTCTCCAAAGAAGATACAGAAATGGCTAATAAGTTAACACATGAAAGGCGCTCAGCATCCTCAGTCAATAGGGAAAAGCAAATCAAAACCACAATGAGATAACTACTTAATATCCACTAGGTTTGTTTTAATCAAAAAGTTGGATGTGCTGGCACTATGTAATCCCAGCACTTTGGGAGGTGGAGACGAGAGGACTGCCTGAGCCCAGGGGTTTGAGAACAGCCTGGGCAACTTGGCGAGACCTCATCTCTACAATAAATCAAAAATTTAGCCAGGTATGGTGGTGTGCACCTGTGGTCCGAGCTACTTGGAAGGCTGAGGTGGAAGGATCGCTTGAGCCCAGTAAGTTGAGGCTGCAGTGGCCATGAGCGTGCCACTGCACTCTAGCCTGAGTGACAGTGAGACTCTTAAAAAAAAAAAAGTGCAAACAGCCCAGATGTCTAGTAACTGATGACTGGCTGAACAATGTGTAGCCACATAAATAGTGGACTTACTTAGCATTAAAAAGGAGTGGAGCACTAATACACACTCAGCATGCATGAATCTTGGAAGCATTATGTTCAGTTTTAAGCTGGGTGTAATTCAACAAATGTGAAATGTTAAGTGATCTAGTTGGCCTTTATTTGCGATTCATAAATTGGGTAGCAGCTATGGCCGAACAGTTGCTTTTTATACGGGCACATATTGGAGTTTATGTTTATGTGACATGTCCAGCACAGGCAAATCTATAGAGAAAAGAAGATTAATGGTTGCCACGGGCTGGGGTAGGACGTGGAGAATGGGGGTGACAGCTGATGCGTGCAGGCTTCTTCTGGGGAGGATGGAAATGTTCTTGAATTAGTCATTGCACAACTTCGTGAATATACTAAAAATTGTATGCTTTAGATTTATGCCATATGCATTTTGTGATATATTAATTGTACATCCATAGTTGTTTTACAAGTAAACATAGGTATACATATCTGCAGACAGTACAGTGACCCTCCACAATACTGGCATGCTTTGAAGGCATCAGGAAAATCTGTAGTCCCCATTTCACCTGATTTTGGAGAAACGACTTCTGGTGATTCATAGGATTATTGCACTCCTACTTCATGCACGTGTAGTTCTATAAATTTTCCCTCTTCAAAATATCCCCCTTTAAAAACAGGAAACAATCGTAATGAAAGGAACTTGGTAAATCAGTGAAACATAAAATCCAGCTAAATAGAATTGAAGATACAAGTGCGAGGGGGGAACCCCCCCAAAACCAGAATTTATTTATAAAACATTGTGGATTTATTCTTACATGTTTAAACTTCAGTCACCTTCAACATACTTTCGGTTTGATGCAATATACCTATAGAGATGCTTTTTCCACTGCTCAAAAAGCAGTTTTTGAACTTGTCAATTTTGATGACTTTTAGTGCTTCTGCCATTTTTTGTTTCACCTTTTTCACCTCGGGAAAATGTTTCCCTTTGAGGACTTTTCTTCATCTGGGGAAATAAAACAGTCACTTGGGGTGAGATCAGGGGAATAGGGAGGCTGGGGCATGGAGGTCGTTTGGGGCTAAAAACTGCTGAACACTCAGCACAGTGTGGGCAGGTGCGCCCGTAAATCACCCATCATGAAAGGCACACATGCTTGAAAGACTCATCTGGAAGGAACATGGGTAGAATATGTTTTCAGTGGTTTCTAAAGCAGCTCAGGCCTAGCAGTTAAACATAGTGTCCACATATGACCCAGCAATTCGAGATACATACTCTTGCTAGCAGTAGTGTGTGAAGGGCTGCTCATTGCGTTCATGTCTGAGGGTTTCTGCACGACCCATGTTCAGCTGGAAGCAGGTAGGTCTCCCTGTTGTACCTTCACTAAGCAGCAAGGGAGAGGAAGTTGGTCATTTCTGTCCACTACTCTTATTAGGGGGAAATCACGATATGAACTATTAATACCCTGCCTAATTTCCCAGAGAGTTTGGGAAGTGCGTGTTCAGATGGAACAGAGTTGTTTTCTTTGATGTTTCGCTTCGAACACCACCTACTTTCTCTCCCTAACCTTTAATAGAGCTGTGACTATTCTAGGGAGGACCTGTTCTCTAGGCCGACCCTATTGTAGCTGGGGTACAGCTGTGGAACTCCCCTTTTTCTCTAGATCAAGGAAGCTGGATTAGGTTTCCCAGCTCCAGCCAGTCCCTTGTCGGTTAGCTCACTTGAGCTGATGAGCTGTGGCTCTAGGGGGAAGGAACCCTTGATACATACAACTGTCGGGAAACATTTCAACAAATTTGAAACGTTGTTAAATAATCAAATTGGCTTTTATTTGTGATTCATAAATTGGGTAGCATCTTATCTAAAAACAGGTGTGCTGGACATGGCAGGGCAGTCGATTTTTATAAGGCAACTTAACAGGAACAAGGAAACAATACAAAAAGTGGATTGATTAACATCAGGTTATTTTCCTTGTAAGGGTAATAATGTAGAGGGCACTTCCTTATCATGCAGGCTAATGCTGACTTGTCTGGGGATTTGGGCTGTTAACTCTCTCTCCTGATTTCTCAGAAGCTCAGATAAGCAACTTAGTTTTGGTTTGATGACCTGGGACTCTGGCATGAGTCACTGGATTTGGGTTGGTCTGTTGGGACCTAGTGGAGGAGCTCAATTCAAATCAGTGGCCTCCTACACATTTTATTTTACATAACATCACTTGGGGTGTATTAAAAAGTTGATTTATGCATTATACCTGTTTTTAGGATTACTTCAGAGTGAGAGAACCCAGTAAATTTATACCACTTAACGCTTTGCAAAGTGTCTTCCTCTTTAACCAGCGAAGGAGGAGTTCATCAGTCTAAACAAGCTGGTGCCAGGACACGGCTTTGAAATCGAGTTGCCCGAAGTTACATGGGGAGGAATACAAGTTCTAAATGCCAATAATCAGCGTAGCTGCTTAAGTTCTGACAAGGAGAGTCTTCCCTGATGACTGCTTGGGTCCTCCCTCAGGGATCACAGCCTACCATTGCCCACTGCCAAGGGCATATTTAAGTGCTGATGGGTTCAGCATAAATCTCCATTTCGATGAGCACTTTGATTCTGCTCAGTTTGCAGAAGTCATCTATGAAATGACAATCACCTAAAAGTGGGTCCCTTTTTGAAAATGTTATCCTGTGACTGGACTTTATGTTTCTCTTACCTGCCAACGTTCCTCCTAATTCCTGACAGGGAGGAAGGACACACCAGTACTCAGACTGGAGTGCAGTGGCCGCTCCTGGCCAGCGCAGCCTTGACCTGCTGGGCTCCAGCGATCCTTCCGCCTCAGCCTTCCAGGTAGCCGGAATTACAGGCATGCGCTACCACGCCCGGCTGATTTTTTGATTTATTGTAGAGATGAGGTCTCACTGCCCAGGCGGGTCTCGAACCCGAGGGCTCAGGCAATCCACTCACCTCAGCCTCCCAAAGGCGCGGGATTACAGGCTGAGCCACCGAGCCCGGCTCACTAATTCGTTTTTAAAAATTTCCTGTATATTCTGGATCTGTATATTCTGGATCTTTCATTAGATTAGATATATATTTTGTATTTACTCTCTCCTAGTCAGTGGCTTGTTTTTTCATTCCTTCCCTCCCTCCCTCCCTCTTTCCTTTTGTGAGACAGGGTCTTACTCTGTCACCCAGGCTGGAGTGGAGGGCAGTAGCATGGTCCTGGCATCCTCCACCTCCTTGCCTCAAACGATCCCCCATCTCAGCACCCTCTTCCCCCACAGTAGCTGAGGCTACCGGCATGCTCCACCATACTCAGCCAATTTTTTGAATTATTTTTTTGTAGAGACATAATCTTGATGTTGCCTTGCTTGGTCTTGAACTCCTGGGCTCAAACAATCTTCCTGTGTTGGCCTCCCAAGTGCTGGGATTATAGGCATGAGCTACTGCATTTTTTTTGAATTGGGGTCTTTCTTCGTCACAGCTCACTGCAGCCTCAACCTTCTGAGCTCAGGAGATCCTTCTGCCTCAATCTCCCAAAGAGCTGGAAATACAGGTGCATGTCACCATGCCTGGCTAATTTTTTTGGTGATTTTTTTGTAGAAATGAGGTCTTGCTGTGCTGCCCAGGCTCATTTTCATTTTCTTAATTGTATTTTTTTGAAGTCCAAAACATTTTCATTTGGATAAAGTCCAATATGTCAAAATTTTTCTTATACAGATTATGCTTTTAGTGTTGTATCTAAGAAATCTGACTGGGTGCAGTAGCTCAAGCCTATGATCCCAGTACTTTGGGAGACCGAGGTGAGAGGATTGCCTGAGCTCAGGGGTTCAAGACCAGCTTGGCAAGACCTCGTCTCTACAATAAATCAAAAAATTAGCCCAGCATGGTGGCGTGCGCCTGTGGTTCCAGCTACCTGGAAGGCTGAGGCGGAAGGATTGCCTGAACCCAGCAGGTCGAGGCTGCAGTGGCCAGGAGCATGCCACTGCCCTCTGGCCTGGGCGACAGAGTGAGACGACTCAGTCTCAAAAAAAAAGAAACCTTGCATTAAATCTATGCATTAATTTGGGGGAGAATTGCCATTTAGGAATAGAGTCCTCCAATCCAGGGACAGCATATGCCATCTATTTAGAGAGTCTTCAGTCTCTCTAAGCAGTGTTTTATGAATTTCTGTTAACCAGTACTGTACTTCTGTTTCATTTATTTTTTTAAAGTATTCTCTATTATGCTGTTGCTAATTTGTTTTCTTAAATTCATATTTGATTTTTTTTTGTTGCTAGTATTCAGAATTAAAATAGATTTTTGTATGTTGACCTTGGGTCCTGTGATCTTGCTAAGCATTCTTATTAATTCTAATAGTTGCTTAATAGATTTCTAAAGCTTCACTGCTTACAAGATTATGTCATCTGTGAATAAAGACAGTTTAATTCTTCCTTTTTGATCTGTATGCCTTTATTTTGTATCGTCTTATTGCATTGGCTAGTCCAATGTTAAATACAAGTGGTAAAGGTATCATTTTTTACCTTTTTCCCACTGTGAGGGGGAACATATTTCATTTTTTCATTATTAAGGATGATACTAGCTATGGGTTCCCTTTCAGTACTCTTTTTTTTTTTGAGTTGGAGTCTCACTCTGTTGCCCAGGCTGGAGTGCAATGGCACACTCACAGCCACTGCAGCCTCCACCTGCTGGGCTCAGGTGATCCTTCCGCTTCAGCCTTCCAAGTAGCTGGAACTACAGGCATGTACCACACCCGACTAATTTTTGATTTATTATAGAGACGAGGTCTCGTCAAGTTGCCCAGGCTGGTCTCAAACCCCTGGGCTCAGGCACTCCTCTCGGCTCAGCCTCCCAAAGTGCTGGGATTACGGGCTTGAGCCACTGCGCCTGGCCCCTTTTCAATACTTCATTTTATTTTTTTAGGTGGGGTGTCACTCTGTTGCCCAAGCTGGAGTCCTGAGGCACATTCACAGCTCACTACAGCCTCGACCCTCTAGGCTCAGGCAATCCTCCCTCCTCGACTTCCCAAAGTACTGGTACTACAGGTGTGCATCACCATGCCTGGCTAATTTTTTGATTTGTTATAGAGACAAGGTGTCGCTATGTTGCCTGGGCTGGTCTCCCACTCTTGGGCTCAGGGCATTCTCCCTCCTCAACCTCCCAAAGTGCTGGGATTACAGGCATGAGCCACTGCACCTGGCCTGTGTAGAGGATTTTAATCATGAATGAATGTTGGATTTTTACTGCATGCTATTTAAAAAAATAACATGCTAGTAATATGTTTATTGAGTTGGTTTTTGTTCTTCATTAATATGGTATTTATCACATTAATTGACTTTTGGCTGTTAAACCAAACCTGCATTCCCAGGGCAAACAACACTTGGTCATGATATATAATCCTTTGTATATGTTGCTGGACTTGGTTTGCTAGTTTTTTAAATTGAAATATAATTCATAACATAAAATTCACTCATCTCTTTTTTTATTTTTTAGATTGGAAAATGTAGTTCATTTAGAAAGTAAATGAGAGAGAGAGAGAAAGAGAAAGAGAAGAGATTCACCTCCCCAAGGTAGGGAAGGAGGCCAAAGCCAGGAAATATGGTGATGGCCATAGTTCGAAGAGCAGCGTCTAGTAAGGCAGTGGCCCAATCATCCCTTTAAAGTGTACAATTCAATGGTTTTTAGTGTTTTCACAACATTGTACAATGGTCATTACTATCTAATTCCAGAACATCTGATCACCCCAAAAAGAAACTCTGTATGCATCCACTGTCACGCCTCACCATCCCTTCCCTCCAGCCCCTGCAACCACGAATGCACATTCTGTGTCTATAGATTTGCCCATCCTGGACATTTCATATAAATGGAGTCATACAATATCTGACCTCTTGTGCCATCTTTCACTTAGCGTAATGTTTTCAAGGGTTATCAGTGTTGTAGTATATATCTCAGTCTATATCAGTAGTATATGTCAGTACTTCATTCTTTTTATTGACAATATTGAATATATATTTTGTTTATATATTCATCGGCTGTTGGACATTTGGGGTTCTATTTTTTTGACTATTATTTTGAAGAATGGTGCTATAATCATTCATGTACAGGTATCTGAGTGCCTGTTTTCACTTCTTTTAGGTATATGCCTAGGATTAGAACTGCTGAGTCGTATGTCGATTCTTTAACTGTTAAATGAGAAGCAGCCAAACTGTTTTCCAAAGCAGCTGCACCGGTTTACATTCCCTCGGCAGTGTTTGAAGGTTCCAGTTTCTCCATATCCTCAACAACACTTGTTTATTGTCTTTTTGAGTAAAGCAATCCTAGTGTGAAGTGATGCCTCACTGTGGTTTGGATTTGCATTTCCCTAATGACTAATTAGCACATCTTTTCATGTGCTAATTTAATTTTTTTATTAATTATGGTAAAAAACATCACAAAATGTACCATCTTAACCATTTTTTTTTTTCTTGAGTTGGAGTCTCACTCTGTCGCCCAGACTGGAGTGCAGTGGCC
>NW_007258032.1:221365-223342 GCF_000164805.1 Carlito syrichta | reverse complement strand
ATCCACTCACCTCAGCCTCCCAATGGCGCGGGATTACAGGCTGAGCCACCGAGCCCGGCCTCTTAACCATTTTTAAACGTATAGTTAATTAGTATTGCGTTAACTCGCATGGTTGTGCAACACATCTCCAGAATTTTTTCAACCTACAAAACTGAAACTCTATCTCCACTTAACAGCTCCCATTTCTCCTCCCCTCAGCCCTGAGTAACTACCAATCTACTCTATTTTCCCATGAATTTGACTACTTTAGACACCTCATATAAGTAGAGTCATATAGTATCTGTCCTTTTGTAATGGGTTTATTCCACTTTGCATAATGTCCTCAAGGTTCATTCATGTTGAAGCATTTGATAGGATTTCTGTGATCTTTAAGGCTGAGCACTTTTTCATGGCAGGTGTACCACATTTTGCTCATCCATTCATCTGTCAACGGACATTCAGGTTGCTTCCACCCGTTGGCTGTTGTGAATAGTCCTTCTATCAACAGGAGTGTGCAAGTATCTTGAGAGCTGACTTTTAGTTCTTTTGGATGTAGTATATCCATAAGTGGGACTGCTGGGTCAAGTGATAGTTCTATTTTTAATTTTTTAAGGGACGGCCATACTATTTTCCATAGTGGTTTCACCATTTTGCAGTGCTCAAAGGTTTCAATTTCTTCAGGTTTTTTCAGACAATTGGTATTTACTGTGGTTTTTATTTTTGTTTTGTTTTTACAGTAGCCATCTTAACGGGTGTGAGGTGATACATCATTGGGGTTTTGATTTGCATTTCTCTGATGATGATTAATGTTGAGCATTTTTCATATATTTGTTAGCCATTTGTTTATATCATCTTTGGGGAAATGTCTATTCAAGTCCTTTGCCCATTTAAACAATCAGATTATTTGATTATTATTATTGTTGAGTTGTAGGGCATTTTTACATATTCTGGGTGTTAACCCTTTATTAGAAATACAATCTATACATACTTTTTCTCATTCTGCAGATTGTCTTTTCACTCTGTTGTATTCAATGATGCACAAAAGTTTTTAAGCTTGATGTAGTACTATTTGTCTGTCTTTGCTTTTGGTGCCTGTGCTTTTGATGGTCATTGTCAAAACCAATGTCATGAAGCTGTTCTCCTATGTTTTCTTCTAGGAGTTTTATCGTTTGGGTTCTTAAGGCCTTTGATTCATTTTGAGTTAATGTTTGTATATAGTATAAAGTAAGTAGCTTCATTCTTTTCATGTTGCTGTTCAGTTTTCCCAGTACCATTTGGTGAAAAATTGTTCTCTCCTCATTCAGTGGTCTTGGCATCCTTGTCAAAGATCATTTGAATAGATTTATTAGGGCTTTTAGGCTTTTCTGTTCCATTCTATATATTCTATCTACATATTCTGTATGCCTGTCTTCATGCCAGTACCACACTGTTTTGATTACTAGACTTTGCTATATTTTGAAATCAGGAAGTATGAATCCTCAAAATTTGTTCTTCTTTTGAGTAATTGTTTTGGCTATTCAGGGTTCCTTGAAATTCCAAAGTAACTTTAGAATGAATTTTTCTATTCCTGTAATAAATGCCATTAGGATTTTCACAGGGATTGCATTTGAATCTGCACATTGCCTTGGATAGTATTGACATCCCTTTTTTTTTTTTTTTTTTTGAGTTGTAGTCTTACTCTATTGTCCAGATTGGAGTACAATGATCACAGCTCACCTCAACTTCAACCTCCTGGGTTTAGGCAATTCTTTTACCTCAGCCTCCCAAATGGCTGGGACTACAGGCACATGTCACCATGCCCAGTTAATTTTTTTGTAGAGACGAGGTCTTGCTATGTTGCCTAGGTTGGTCTTGAACTACTGGGCTCAAGCAGTCCTCCTGCCTCGGCCTCCCAAAGTGCTGATTACAGGTGTGAGCCACTGTGCCAGACCAGTTATCTTTTTTGTTTTTGTTTTGAGTTGGAGTCTCACTCTGTCGCCCAGACTGGAGTGCAGTGGC
>NW_007258032.1:96990-221155 GCF_000164805.1 Carlito syrichta | reverse complement strand
ACTCACCTCAGCCTCCCAAAGGTGCGGGATTACAGGCTGAGCCACCGAGCCCGGCTAGACCAGTTACCTTAATAGTATTAAGTCTAGGCCTGGTGCAGTGGCTTAAGCAGGCTGAGGCGAGAGGATTGCCTAAGACCAGGGGGTTGAGACCAGCCTGGGCAACTTGGCAAGACCTCGTCTCTACAAGAAATCAAAAAATTAGCCAGGTGTGGTAGTGCATGCCTGTGGGTCCAGCTACTTGGAAGGCTGAGGTGGAAGGATCGCCTGAGCCCAGCAGGTTGAGGCTGCAGTGACCATGAGCATGCCCCGGCACTCCAGCATGGGTGACAAAGTGAGGCTCCAACTGAAAAAAAAACCAAAAAACAATATTAAGTCTTTCATTCTATGAACATAGGATACCTTTCCATTTACTTGTATCTACTTTAATTTCTTTCAGCAGTTTCTTTTCCTTGGTTAGGTTTATTCCTAGGTATTTTATTTTTTTGATGCTATTGCAAATGGAATTGCCTTTTCTTCTTTTTGGATTGTTCATTGTTAGTGTATAAAAAGACAACCAATTTTTGTGTGTGGATTTTTGCATCCTGTAACTGCTGAATTTGTTTATTAGTTTTTTTTTTTTTTTGGTGAGTGTAATATTTAGAGTCTTCTACTTGTAAGATCATGTTCTCTGTGAACAGAGATCATTTTACTTCCTCCTCTCCAGTTTGGATGCCTTTATCTCTTTTTCTTGCCTAACAGCTCTGGCTCCGATCAGTACTGAGTTGAGTAGAAGTGGTGAAAACAGGCATCCCTGGCTTTTTGTTGATCTTGGAGGAAACACTGCCTTTCACCACTGAGCATGGCACTAGCTATGGATTTTTCACGTATGGGCTTCATTATATTGAGGTATTTTGAATCTTGTCAAATATTTTTTCTGCCTTAATTGAGGTGGTTATATGGTTTTTGTCATTCATTTTGTTAATGTAGTGTGTTATTTATTTTTTTATTTTGTTAGAGACAGGGTCTTGCTCAGTTCCCTTGGCTGGAGTGCACTGGCACCATCAGGGCTCACTGCAGCCTTTACTTCCTAGGCTTAAGTGATCATTCTTCCTTGACCTCCTAAAATGTTGGGATCACAGGCAAGAGCAGATTAAATTTTGTATGTTGAACCATTCTTTCATTCCAGGAATAACTTCCACTTGGTCATGATGTATAATCCTTTTAATGTGCTATATTGAATTCGGTTTGTGAATATTTCATTGAGAATTTTTGTAGCAATATTCATCCGGGATACTGATCTATAATTTTCTTATAGCTTCTTTGGCTTTTGTATCAGGGTAATGGCAGATCCGTAGAATTAGTTTGGAAGTGTTTCTTCAATTTTTTGAAAGAATTTGAAGATGATTGGTATTAATTCTTCGTTAAATGTTTGATGAAATTTTCCAGTGAAGTCATCAATCAGGTCCTGGACTTTTCTTTGTTGGGAGGTTTTTATGCACTGATTCAATTTCCTTACTAGTTATTAGTCTGTTCAAAATTTTATATTTCCTTCTGATTCAGTTGTGGCAGGTTTTATGACCATTTTAAAACTGTGCTGTCTTTTACTGTTGAGTCGTAAGAGTTTTGTTTTTTTTTTTTGAGTCTCACTCTGTCGCCCAGGCTGGAGTGCAGTGGCACACTCATGGCCACCCCAGAGTCGACCTGCTGAGCTCAGGCTATCCTTCTGTCTCTGCCTCCCAAGTAGCTGGGACTACAAGAAGGCACCACCATGCCCGGCTACTTAAAAGAAAATATTTGTAGAGATGTTGTCTCGCTATGTTGCCCAGGCTGGTCACAAACTCCTGGCCTCAAGCAGTCCTCCCACCTTGGCCTCCCAGAGTGCTGGGATGACAGGCTTGAGCCACCGTGCCCCGTAAGAGTTAATATTCTAGAGATTAGACCATTGTCAGTGACTTACAAATATTTTCTACTATCCTTTGGCTTGTCTTTTCAGTTTTGTGACTGTGACTTTTGTGGCACAAAAGTTTAATTTTTTAGAAAGTGCAATTTATTTTTTCCTTTGATTGTCTGCACGTCAGGCATTGCTCTAAAAAACCATGGCCTAGTCCATGTCAGAAGGTTTACATTTTTGTTTCTGTCTAAGAGTTTTATAGTTTTAGCTTACCTTTAGGTCTTTGATCTGTTTTGGTCAATTTTTGTATATTGCATGAGGTAGGGGTCCAAATTAATTCTTCCACCTGTAGATATTCAGTTGTCTCTGCACCATTTGTTGCAAAGACTGTTCTCTCCCCATTGAATATCTTGGCATCTTTGCTAGAAATCATTTGCCCCAAAATGCATGGGTTTATTTCTGGATCCACAATTATGTTCGATGGATCTATATGTCCTTCCTTATGCCAGAGCCAGTCTTGATTACTGTCACTTTGTAGTAATGTTTTGAAATCAGAAAGTGTGAGTCTTGTAACTTCGTTCTTTTTCAAGATTGCTTTGACTATTCTGAGTCTCTTACATTTCCATCTAAATACTAAGATCTTACAGTCAGACAACAAAAGGATATCAATCAATAAATATATAAATAAATGCTAAGATCAGCTTGTCAACTTCTGGAAAAAAAAAAAAGCTTGCTGGGATTTTTATAGGGATTGTGTTGAATTTGTAGCTCGGTCTGGGGACCACTCATAAATGTTTCCTATTTCATGTGTCCATACGATGTTCTTGATCCCTAGTGTCACTGCCTTCACTGAATGCCCATCATGCACTGCCTACATGCCGGCTGGTCTTCCCATATGTTCACTATGCCTTCAGTCTGCTTGTCCTCCAGTCACTTGTTCTCACTGTTCTCAGGCTGATTCATCTAAAAGGCTTAGGATCCGCTGGTAACTCCCCATGGCTTTCGGATTTATTCACTCATTCATTCAAATGAGTGTCTCTGAGGTCCTTAATGTGCCAGTCATGCTGGGAATACAGAAGAAAACAGACAAAAACAGCTGCCCGTGTGACGAACTTACATTCTAGTGTCGCCGTAAACAAAATCAGTAAAATAACCAGTGTGATATATAGTGACAAGTGCTATGGAGGGAAGCAGCGAGCAAACGGAGGCAGAACGGGCAATTTTAAACAGGGTGATCGGTCAGGGCCTTGCCGAGATATCTAGATAAATATCGGATGAGGCTGGAAGCCATGCACGTATCTGAGGAAGGTTCTGAAGCCAGGGCACACAGGAACTGTCAAGGCTCTGAGCTGGTGACATGCCTGGCATGTCTGAGGAATATTAAGGAGGCCAGTGGGCTGGAGACGAGGGGGTAAGGAGAGAAACGGGGGTCAGAAGGAACAGGTAGCAAGTCGTGTGTGACTGGGCTAGGCTTAGGGCTGTGGCCTTTACTCACCAAGAGGTGGGACGTCATTGGAGAGTATTGAGCAGAGGAGTAACAAACAGGTCCTGACTCAAGTCTTAACAAAACTGCTTTAGCTGGTGTGCTTAGCAAAGACATGTTTGGGGGTGGAGTGGAGGTAAGATGAAAGCGGGCATCAGCTGTGGTAGGCAGCCTCTAGAATGCCCCCAGTCGTCCCTGCTTCCTGGGATTCACACCCTTGCATGATCCCTCCCGCTCGCGTATGGCCTAGACCTTGTGGCTTTCTTCTAATGAACAGAATATGGCAAAAGTGATGGGATGCCACTACTCAGATAAAGTTATAAAGAGACAGTAGCTACCATCTTACATGCCCTCTCTTGCTCCCTCGGTTGAAAGCCAGCCATTTTGTGAGCTGCCTTCTGGAGAGGCCCATGAGGCGAGGAATACAGGGAAGCCTCTGGCCAACAGCCAGTAAGAAACTGAGGTCCTTGGTCCAACAACCCATAAGCAGCTAAATCATCCCAACAGTCACATTAATGAGCTTGGCATCAGATGCTCACGGTTGAGCCTTCAGATAAGACTGCAGCTCTGACTGACAGCTTGACTGAAGGCTGTGAGAGACCTTGAGGCTTCTGTACCCAGATAATCTGCACCCATATGCTGGATCCACAGAAACTGTGGGATAAAGCCTATTGATTTAGGGTGCTAAATCTTCAGATAATTTGATACTCAGCAATAGATAACTAATATGTCAGTTAAGAAGTTGATGCAATTATCCTGAGAGATGATGGTGACTTAGACCAGGGTTATGACAGAGAAGTTGGCAAAAAGTTATTGAATGCTAGATATATTTTATTTTATTTATTTTTGAGTTGGAGTCTCACTCTGTTGCCCAGGCTAGATGAATAGTTCTGGTGGAAAATGGAGCAAAGGGGAAATCCTGATGGAGTGGGTTCAAGAGAGGACTGAAGAGGACCTGGAATGGTGAGTACAGAAACTCATGGAGTTGTGCTGCAAAGGCAAGCAAAGAAACAGGGTGTTAACAGAAAGGGGAGGAGGAGTCAAGAAAAAGGTTTTTTTTGAGTTGGAGTCTCACGCTGTCGCCCTGACTGGAGTGCAGTGGCTGCTCCCGGCTACCGCAGCCTCGACCTGCTGGGCCCTGGCGATCCTTCCGCCTCAGCCTTCTGAGTGGCCAGAACGACATACTGGTGTGTGCTACCACGCCCAGCTAATTTTTTTGATTTATTGTAGAGACGAGATCTCGCCAAGTTGCTCGGGCTGGTCTTGAACCCGCGGGCTCAGGCAATTCACTCGCCTCGGCCGCCCAAAGTGCTGGGATTACAGGCTGAGCCACCAAGCCCGGCCAAGAAAGATTTTTTAAAGATGGAAGAAATAATAGGATGTAGGTATGTTGGTGAGAAAGGTTCAGTAGACAGAACAAGTGATGCTTTGAGAGAGAGGAGAATCGCTGGCCAGCTGTCCTGGAGGAAGCAGGATGTAATTCTTACCGTTTCACTTTGTATCCAACACCCTCTGCATTACCCTATTTCTGTCTGCCTCCCAGCTTGTGTGTACCCTTTATGTCATTGGGTTTTTGCAGTGTGGAGATCTTGGACGGTCTCTGCTTTTTCTCTGCTTTCAATACACCTTCCTTTAAGGGATTCATGCTAGTTTTTCAAAACAATAGCAGCAACCAAATCTCAGCTTAAGTGTCACCACCCTGGGAAATTTTCTCTGGTGCCAGTCAGAGTTCAGTGGTCTTCCTCTGGGCTCCTGTAACCTTCCTTTCTCTCTGTCTCTGTATAAGACACCATGATCAAACTTGTTTAACTTCCATTAGGCCACAAGGGCAATATTGGTAGAGAGACCATTCTTTATTTGACTCAATGCTCAGCACATATCATAGTGCTTCGCACACAGTGAATATGCACACTAAGTCTTTGAAAAAAGAAATCAGAGAACCTTCTAAATACAGAGATGTCTTTAGTTCTCGTGGCAGATAGACGTTCTGGCAATGAAAGACAGTTGACTTCAGATATGAATGTAGTACTGGTTAATCAAGTAAGCAGAACATATGCAGTTGATCCTCATCATGTGCTGATTCCACATTTGTGAATCTGCTCTTCTGAAAAACTTATCTGTAACCCCCAAATCCATACTTGCAGCACCTTGAGTCACTCGCAGCCACATGTGGAGAGGCAAACAAATCTGAGTTGCTCAATGTCCACGTTCCTAGCTGAAGTTGAACAATGTGACGCTCGGCCTTCATGTTTTAGCTTTCACACTGCAAGCATCTCTTTTCCATTATGGCCAGTGCCATGTTTTCCATATTTTTGTGCTTTTTCATGGTGATTTGTTTAAAATGGCCACCCATGCGCAGTGCTAACGTGCCACCTAGTGTTCCTAAGCACAAGAAGGCTGTGATGTGTCTTCCAGAGGAAACTACGTACTAGATAAGTTTTGTTTAGACTTGAATTACAGTGCTGTTGGCTGTGAGGTCAGTGTTAACAAGTCAATAATATATTTGAAGCGTCTTTAAACATAAGACAAGATTATGTATTGATTGATTAATGAAAACGTTGTGACCGGAACCCTGTTTTTTCGCTAGGAACAATGGTTCAATATTTGCTAATTCAGTGGTTGGGGGCAACTTTATAGAACAGGATTGCTGCAACTAAGAAAAGTTGACTGTAGCTGGGCCTCATCCTGAAGTTACTGATCAGATTCTTTCCACCCCTTCCTACGGGTGAGGTTCTGATGGATTTAGATGGACACTTGTAAAGTAGCTGTCATCAAGATGGATCTCTGGTTGCACAGCTTCATATTTAGAAAAATCTGGACCGCAGCTACCCCGCTCAACTTGAGGGGAAAGCAGTGTACCAGTTCCAAGGAGATCTAATGTCTCAGGGGATCTGATGTCTTGAAGATAGGTAGGGTAGCCATGAAGGTCTCCTACAAGCATGTCAGATATTAGTGCCTAGAGTGTTTCTGAGACGTCCATTTTCTAGAGACTGTGTTTACCTTTGACTTCCCAGACTCTAGAGGTCTGGAGTCATTCAATGCTTGGTGAATAAATAATTTTGGTAATTGTCTACATTGAAGACTAAAAAACACTACTGAGAGAAGAAGAGATGTATATCATGTTCATGAATTAGAGGACTCAATATTATTAAGATGTCCATTACCTTCCAAACTGATCTCCAGATTCAGAGCAATACAAAGCAAGATCACATCAGGTTTTTTGTTTTTAAAGAAATGTGTTAAGGAAATATAAAAGATCCAGAATCGCCAAAACAATCTTGACAACACAGATAAGAGGGCCTACACTACCTGACTTCAAAGCTACCTATAAGCCTAGAGTAATGAAGGCCGTGTGTTATTAGTGCAAGGATGAGTAGACAGAGTCCAGAAGTAGACCCTCTTATATAGTCAATTAATTTTAAACAGAGGTACCACACCAATTCAATGAAGGGAATATTTCCAACAAAGGAAGCCAAATCAAACATTACGGAAGGTCAGTGGGAGGAAGATCCTCATTCCTTGTCTCACATCATACATAAAAATGAATTTGAGGATGCTCTTAGACCTAAACATAAATGTTTAACTCCTTTTCATGTGCTTGTTGGTGACTTATATTTTTTCCCCTAAAATATCTACGATGCTTTCAGATGAAAATTCTTTCAGAAGAAAACATAGAATATCTTCATGGCCTTGAGGCTGACAAAGTTTTTAGAAGATACAAAAAGCACTTAACCATAAAAGGAAAAAAAAACTGAGCTTCGTCAAAATAAAACATGTCTGCTCCCCAGAGGCATGATAAGAAAATAAACGGGGGTTGGTAGGGGGTGTGTGGTGGCTCACATCTGTAATTCCAGCGCTTTGGGAGGCCAAGGTAAAAGGATTGCTGAGCTCAGGAGTTCAAGGTTATAGTGGGCTATGATCACATCACTGCATTCCAGCCTCGGCAAAAGAGTGAGACACTGTCCCCTCTCCCCAAAAGAAACTAAGGAGACATGCAACAGCACAGATGCAATAGAAATCAGAAAAAGGGTTGCTGGGACACGAAGGGGGAATGAATTCACCACAAAGGCACAAGGGGAATTTCTGGATGATGGAAGGATTCTTTACCTGGATTGAGGTAAAGGTTACACAGGTGAACTATAATTCTACAGTCTGTGCACTTTACTGTCTATACATTATATCTAAATACAAAGCATTTTACCTTAGAAAATTAGTACTAAAAAACCCGATTTATCAGAGGGCCCTCTGCCTCTTCGAATAAGTAGAGCTCACAGAAGTGTGATCATTTAAGTCCATTTGCCGTAGCCTTGTCCTTTGAGTCAGTGCTTCAATACAAAACTTAAATTGGTTTTGCATTCACCGAATTTTCTGATAACATACTTCTAATACAAATTTTGTCCTAAATTTATTGTGCATCATATTCTACTTGTACTTTATTCATTTAAGACAGAAGTTACTCTAAAGATAGCCCCAACACACAACACCTTTTTTTTTTTTTTTTTTTTTGAGTTGGAGTCTCACTCTGTCGCCCAGACTGGGGTGCAGTGGCCGCTCCCGGTCACTGCAGCCTCGACCTTCTGAGCTCCAGCAATCCTTCCACCTCAGCCTTCCAAGCAGCCAGAATTACAGGTGCGTGCTACCATGCCCAGCTAATTTTTTGATTTATTGTAGAGATGAGGTCTCGCCAAGTTGCCCAGGCCGGTCTCGAACCCACGGGCTCAGGCAATTCACTCACCTCAGCCTCCCAAAGGCACGGGATTACAGGCTGAGCCACCGAGCCCGGCTACACCTTTTTAAATGTAAGAACAAATGCCTAGATAAATGGATTTGTCCAAGATCATACTCTTATTTCATTTCAGAAATACATCAGTGATGCATTGTTGGTTGGGTGTGGTGGCTCACACCTGTAATCCCAGCACTTCGAGAGGCTGACGCAAAGACTGCATGAGCCCAGGAGTTCAAGATCACCCTGGGCAACACAGATCTCATCTCTACAAAAAATCAAAAACATTTGCTGGCTGTGGTGGCGTGCGCCTGTAGTCCCAGCTACTATGGAGACTGAGGTGGAAGGATTGCTTGAGCCCAAGAGGTCGAGGCTGTGATGAGCAGAGATTGTGCCACTGTACTCCAGCATGGGTGACAGAATGAGACCTCGACTCAAACCAACCAACCAAAAAAAATGATGCACTGTCGATCTTTGCAAATAGTAACAACTGGGCAAAGACAATTGCTTAACTTTTAAAATAAATGCAATTAAATTAGTGTGTGTGTTTTAACTGGCAATTGAGGAAGCATTAGGGAAAATGTTTGGGTGTCCAGAAGTTGGAATATTCTAAGTATACATTTATATACATTATATCAGTTATATACATACATGTATGTATTTTTGAGTTGGGAGGCTCGCTCTGTCACCCAGGCTGGAGTGCAGGGGCACGATCACCACTCACTGCAGCCTTGACCTCCTGGGCCCAAGCAATTCTTCCACCTCAGACTCCCGAGTAGCTGGGACCATAGACGCACATCACATCTGGCTTTTTTTTTTTGGAGAGACGAGGTCTTGCTATTGCCCAGGCTGGTCTTGAACTCCTGGGCTCAAGCAGTCCACCTGACTCAGCCTCCCAAAGTGCTGGGATTATGGGTGTGAGCCACCATGCCCGGCCTGTGTTAATATGTATATATTTATTTTTGACAAGGGCCGGACAGAGTGTGGGTGGCTCCTGTGTTCCCGGGCACTGTGGTCCGAGATACAGCGGTCCAGCAGCCTCACTGACGAGGCCACCCTCAGTTGTTCCTCTGCACCAAGGATTTTCTATTACAGCAGACATTGCCGCGGATTAAGGATCCTAAGAAGTCACTGGATTTTTATACTAAGGTTCTTGGAATGATGCTAATCCAAAAATTAGATTTTCCTACTATGAAATTTTCACTCTATTTCTTGGCTTATGAGGATTAAAATGACATCCCCGAAGATAAAGATGAAAAAGCCTGGCCATTCTCCAGAAAAGCTACACTTGAACTGACACACGACGGGGACACTTAAGATGATAAGACCCAGAGTTAACACAGTGGCAATTCAGACCCTCGAGGATTTGGTCACACTGGAATTGTTGCTGATGTGCATGGTGCTTGTAAAAGATCTGAAGCACTGGGAGTCCAATTTGTGGAGAAAACTGAGGATGGTAAAATGAAAGGCCTTGCATTTATCCAAGAATCCTGATGGCCACTTGATTGAAAATTTGAATCCTAACAAAATGGCAACTGTTGTTTAGTGCTGTGAGAATGCTCCCTCGAGATTTTAGTAATGACAGAGATTAAAAAGGAAAAAAAAATATTGTGTGTGTGTGTGTGTTTTGAGTAGGAGTCTCACTCTGTCACCCAGGTTGAAGTGGAGTGGCACGCTCACGGCCACCACTGCAGCCTCGACTTGCTGGGCTCAGGCAGTCCTTCCACTTAGGCCTTCCAAGTAGCTGGAACCACAGGTGCACACCGCCACACCCGGCTAATATTTTGATTTACTGTAGAGATGAAGTTTCACCAAGTTGCCTAAGCTGGTCTTGCAACCCGAGGCTCAGGCAGTCTTCTCGCCTCCACCTCCCAAACTGCTGTGATTATAGATGTGAGTCACCGCGCCTGGCCTGAGTTAATATATTTTATTTTACTTTATTTTATTTTTTTGAGTTGGAGTCTCACTCCATTGCCCAGACTGGAGTGCAGAGGCATGCTCCCGGCCACCACAGCCTCGACCCACTGGGCTCCGGCGATCCTTCCGCCTCAGCCTTCCAAGTAGCTGGAACTACAGGCATGTGCTACCATGCCTGGCTAATTTTTGATTTATTGTAGAGATGAGGTCTCGCCAAGTTGCCTGGGTGCGTCTCGAACCCGCAGGCTCAGGCAATCCACTCACCTCGGCCTCCCAAAACACTGGGATTACAGGCTGAGCCACTGAGCCCGGCCGAGTTAATACATTTTGAAAAGCACTTATTTTATATGGACCAGGGCTTTTCCAAATGCACACTGGCTCTTGGCTGCTTTATCCTGAATGATGCGATTTCTAGTGGAAGTGTGTTGGTTTTACAGTTGGTGCATTTCTGTCAGATCCTTTTTCAGGAGTTGTTCTGATGACTTGTAAAACCTGGGTCATCAAATAACTACATTTTAAACAACTGAAGTCAGTGAATGTCATAAATGATATTGCCATCACTATAATGGACAGTAAATGCAGTCAGATTTAACTTAAACCAAGTTTGGCTGTGATGAGCAGAGAGAGACTTAAATGCTTAAATAACAGAGATACACTTTAACTATATAGGAAAACTTTTATTTGATAAATATAACTTCATAAACGTTAAAAAATTATGAGAGCTGCACAAATGTACTACATTTACCAACAATGCAGATAATTTTCCAAGGATCACATGAGCCGGCCACAGTGTCTGAGGTCCAAAACTCTAGACTAAGTTTTGCTACAATATTTCCAGCTACTCATTCCTCACAAAAATCCACCCTCATGGTCATTACAAACATGTCATTCATTACGATCTATTTTACGTAGGAATATTATTCAAGTTATATCGCATAAAACAGCACTTTAAGAATGTTTTAATTTTATGAAAATAGATAACTCATTTCAAGAGACAAATAAAAACGTCTATAAATGGGGACCAAAGTTTAAACATGTTTTTCATGAACTCTTTGGTGTGTTACTTTTATTAATACCCGCTTATATCAAACTCCAAACTGATTTTTACAGGAAAAACGCAAACATGAAAGATTTTTCCCTTTCCCCAGCCTCCAAGTGACATTCAGAGTCGTATACTTTTAAAACTTTCTGCTCTTCGTTGTCAATTTTTTAGAGGCCTTGATTTCTGCTTATCAGGGCTCTCAAGCTACCAAACAAGTTCAAACCATCTTCTGCACTAGAAATGACTTCTGTCCCGGTACTAATAATAGGTCCGCGTGCAGGTGTTTCCTAACGGGATTTGCCTCGGTTTCATCTGCTCTTCAGGAGAGGCCTGGGTTTGGCTCAGGTCTGGAAGCCCGTGGACATCATGGCGCTTCAAACCCGAGGAGGGCAGGTGGGAAATGCAGACTGTAACCTCTCTCCCTCTCTCTCCTCAGCGCCACAGCAAGCCTTTCTCACCTCTGCTCCTGCCAGAGTGAGTCTACACTCGCTAAGCCGAGGTGGGGTGCTGAGTCACCAATTCTGGAAGCGGACTTGGTCTTGCACTATCTCCAGGCTTACAGCCGCAGACTAGGCAAAGGCAGGCGAGTGTGGCAGACAGCTTTGAGACCCGCGATTAACTTAAATAATACATTTAGCATCTTATTCTGGCTTTGGCAGATAAGAATAAGTTAATTCTCAACATCACACTTTCCAACGCAACAGGGAAACTTCTCGTAATTACTGGTTATATAGTAGTAATTTTATGAGATGAATATGAACACTACCAAATGATGAAAGCTTGTATATTGCCCTATCACTTTTTTCAATAAATAGGAGAAAACTCTTCTCTTAAAATTACAAGGCAATCTTCCTTTAAAAATAGAGTAGGTTTTGAACAAGTAGAATGAGTGCACCGGTGGACACCATTTGCTTTACTTTTTGGAAATGAAGTTCCCCTTAACTAGCCTCAAATGCGGAGTGCAGAAAATCCTGTCACTCTCAGTACCACACGGGCTAGCTGACCTCCTGTCTTGCTGCGTTTGGTCACAGACTGCTTGAGGACTTTGTGGTCCCTCTTTCGTGTCAGCAGTCAGTCTGATGGCAAACAAACCCCAAAAGGTAGGTAGGATGCAGGCCTGAATATCATTTTGCTGTATGTATGTTTTACAAGATACTCGACAAGAAAGCAAATTCCATATCATCCTCTATTAAACTACTCTGAATATTTCTACAATATTTCCTCTTCTGGAACATGAATTAGTGAATGTGTATATTGTATACTATATTATCCCTTGAAAGTATTTCCAGAATAACAGATCTTCCTAAACCCAACTCTGGAACATCTAAGTTAATGGGCTATTTTTGAAAATCAATATTTAGCCTACAATTAAGAATTTAGTATCTTTGTATTATCGAAACAAACAAATGTCATATCAGCATGAAATAGTTTACCACAAAAAAAGGTAAAGTCTTAAATCTTAGTTCTGCCACTCTTTTCCTACCAGTCCAATTCTAGAAGGCTTATCATGAAACTAGAAGGGGTGCAAGGTTGCATAATACATTTCCATAAAGGAATTATTACATTTTCAAGGAAAAATCTAGCAAACCTCATTTATCCATTTCCTTACAATTCTAAATAGGCATACAATCATTATTTGTGTAGAGCTGGGTAATAGTTCTTAAACTAATTTCTAAATCTTAAAACATTACTTCTTAAAAAACCAAAAACAAATTATAATACTGAATCTATATGATATATTTAGGATGGAAATTAAGTTTTGAAGTGCAATGAGTTAATTATGGTAACATGTACTTGATTAATCATTCTTAGCATTTTAATTTATTGCTGTCACGACCTGATACAAATTTAGTATTTCAGACTTTGTTTCATTTACATTCCATAGTCACACCTGACAATATACTTTATAATGGGACACAGGGCAGAATTCACTTCACTGTGGTAGTCTGCTGTAACTTAGACAACAAATGCTAACCTAAAAATAACAAGATTCTTAACTGAAACCCTTTATTCTAAAGTCTAGCTTACAGAACGACAAGAGCAATTCTAAGTTGGCCACAGAAAGAGTCTCTTCTCTTTATTGATTTAATTATCCACAATATTTTGATTTGTATAATTAAAAGTATTTGCAATACTTAAATACTGTCCAAACTTGTTTATTATTGACATAGTTGAACTTTACAACATTATCATCAAATACTATATACAGAGCCTTCAGATAGAGGAAAAAAGCAAATTTAAATATATTAATCAGATTAAAGCATGCAAAAGATCTGATAAAGACATTAAATTAATAATATGCTAATGTATCTAATTTACCCATTTATAGGGTCTTCATATTCTGCCACAAAATGTGAATAAACATCAATTTGAAATTTGGTGAATGGACCCGATTCCTGATTAATATATCAGATATGATATATCTTTGCATTTATGTTGCAAACTTTACAGGCTGTATTACAGTACAGTCAGAGGAATCTGGTACTGGTAGAAATTTACTACCCATACCGTGGTAAATAATGGTTGAAAATTATTCTTCTAATTTGCTCTGTGCACTTAGAAAGCATTAATGAACGAACAACACAGGTCACTGAGGGACCCAGATTCTTCACTATTCACATTAACTTTTCCCATGAAAAGCTTCAAATATAACTCTAATAAAAAAATAGAGTTCTCAAGGCAAACTTTCAGCATAATTTACAGAAGCAGATTTAAATAGAAGTCATTAACCAAGCTAATCCTAAAAAATACACATAACTAGGTTTATCTCTTTTCTATCTTGATAGTAAAATATAGTGGCCTCAGCAAGAGGCTGAAATGCCCTTAAGGAGTCCCATTAGCATAAGGGACAAACCAGACAAAGAGATGGAAAATGTCTCTTTATTCACAAATTTTAACATGCTCAGATTCAAATTAGTGGGGGTGGGAGGGCTATACTAGGGGTGGTGTTGATGCTTTCTGTTTGTGTGCCATTATAGCTCTGAGTGGGTCTGAACTATTCCAGAGATTTCAAAAAGTAATGTCAGAGCTAACATGGCTATTAACAGGATGATCACACTGAAATTTGGGAAAGGAGGGGAAATGGCTCCCACAAAGTACTACTGGCCCTTTAACAAGTAGATGAGTCCATTGTGGAGAGAGTCAAGATGCTCCTGTCGTTGGTATAGAAAGGATCCGATGCACTCCATGATCTAAGGCAACAATAAGAGAAAAGTTGGGCTCACCAGGACCTATGTTTTAACTGAGAAAAAAATTCACCCTAAAACGTAGGACCCAAATGCAATTTGAGTTTTAAAATAATCACTGATTGATTTCATTTTTAAATGCTAAAGAGAAGTTCTTCATACTAGTATCAAATGCCCATTCTATTTATATTATACAAAAACTTGGGAAAAATAATGCTCTAGTCATATAAAAATATCAGCCAAACTACAGACATTCATTAGCATTAAACTGTTCCTATATGTCGTAAAGCATAAAATGCTTTTAAAATCTTAACAGTTCATTAAGAAATAAGTATGTTATTAAGAGTTATGTGGGTTCAGTTTTACTGAAACAGTCTGTTTATTGAAACAAACAAAAATCCCACTTACCAAAAGTTTTGGAATGAAACAGTAGTATGTTCATTTCTTTTCAGCTATAGATTCTATTCTAAGGACTTTAGCATAATTAACTTAAATATAATCAATGGTCTATTCAAAAGGTATCAAAGACACCTGTAGGTCACTAGCATTTTCTTTTAACTAAGAACAAAATGATCTTCTACTGGCCTGAAAAAGTTAACTGCTGTCTGTATGATAAGGCCTTTAAGCAACTCATTACGGAATATTTTACTTGCAGCTGTAAACTTAAATTAGCTTGAGTTAATTTAAGCTAAAAAAACTCAAGACCAAAAGTCGCCTTCCATGTTTAAAATAGAATAACCTACTCAAGGACAATCTTAGAATTACCAAGTGAAAGGTGGCTTTTCTCGAGATTAAATACATATCATGTAAATTTTGCCAGGATTCTCACCTTCCCTAAATAGATGTCAGAGGAAGAGACTAGCATGTTAAATGGCCCCAATACACCTTTATCAAGTAACTTTCCCAGAGACTCTAAGTTTGTATGTAGTTAAAGTTCAAGCCAATTATTAATGAGCATAGCCTCATAATTTGAAATCTCGAAATTTTTACAAAGTTAGCAAACAAAAAACCAAGCAGCATCTATACCAGTTCTCTAATTTTACCGCTTTCCAGAAAAGCCGGAACAATATTTACCTCAGTTTAAGGAAGGGCTTGTTCACTACTCTCTAGCATGTAGAACTGTGTCTGGCACATATTAGGCAACCAGTATTTGTAGAATAAATGAATAAAATGAGAATATGGAAATTTCTGAAAGAGCAAGTATTTATGGGGAAAAGGTATGCTTTTAACTAAAACATAACTGTCAGTACCCCAATTATCTGGAGTCAGATGTTCAAATCCAAACTGCCAAAATTTCCATTAGTTTTTCTCTTTCCAACCATTGCCTGAGCAGAAGAATCTTATCAGGTCTTTACCTAATAAGGACCTAATGAAAAATGAACATTTCCTTCATTTTCCAGTCTTTTCAAAGCACACATGTGCATTCATATGTTAAATATCATTTTTGACAGAATATTAAACACCTGAGCTACATATTAACTCCTTTCTATTTAAAAGATACTTTTGATTAGGATAAAGTAACTGTCAGTACCAGACCGGGTGCAGTGGCTTACACCTGTAATCCCAGCACTTTGGGAAGCCAAGGTGGGAGGATTACTTGAACTCAGGAGTTTAAGACCAGCCGAGGTAACATATCAAGGTCTTACCTCTACACAAAAATCAAAAAACAAAACAGGCTGGGTTTGGTGGCACATGCCTGAAGTCCCAGCTACTCGCTGAGGAGGAAGGATCACTCTGAGCCCAGGAGTTTGAGGCTGTGGTGAGCCGTGACAGTGCCACTGCACTCCAGCCTGGGCGACAGAGTGAGACTCCGACTCAAAAAACAAAAGAAAGAAACAAACTGTTAGTAATAAACTAACAGAAAATCAGTCAGTGCTGAAACACAGTTCTTTAGGGTACAATATAGCATATTCTTTGCATAGCACCACGATGCTTCCTTTGAAGCTGAGCTTGAAATATGGGGTATACCTTTGACACATCAATTAATAAAATATAAGCACAATTTCTGAGCCTGGTTAGTAAAAATTTAATCAGCAAATAGATTTGTCATATAAAAGCACTAGCTGTATTTCTCAAGCGATGCCCATTACTCTTTTGTTTAATATGTCTATTTCCAAGAGCCTCCACATCCTGTAATGAACGGTGGTCTCAGCCTTGCCCTATCTTTTAAACTAAACGTGAAACAGAAATGTATAACTGAGGCTGCTCCAAATCAAGATGGAAACGCCACATTTCACAAATATAATTACATGTACAAAAGAAATCAAAACTCTACATATCAAAATGACTTTTAAAGTTTAAATATAATGTTACTAGATCTATGGCAATTTTCACATAGCCCTTTGAAAAGCACCAAGCAGCTCGCCATATCGTATAATTTTTCTAAAAAAAAATCAACAGATCTGAAAAGACTTTTTAGATTATACATCTGAAGAAAAAAGAGAAAATAATAGTAACCAACAATGTAACTTGTGATGCTGGACAAAACTGGAAAGGCATTTATAGTCTGTCAAATGTGATATTAACTACAAAGCTAAACATTTTATTGGGAAAATAGGCAAAAACCAGAAAATAATATAGTGCAATTTTAAGTGAAAAGATAGAGATGAAAATAGCCACCTTCAAGAGAACATGCCAAAATACATTCAGCAACCCTTGGGGCAGTATCAAAAGGGGCAATGCACCATAAACCTGGCTGTAGAAAGAATAATGGGGCAGATTACTCACATAATTGACACAAAGAGAATGGATATAGTACGTATAAAGAAGAAAGTATGTTTTGACTCATTTAAAATTAATTCTAGTTTTAAAAAAATCATTAACAAAAATGAATAGTTATTAAAGAGAGATTTCTATTGAAGCAGAAATTTAAAAAATTCTCTAGAAATTCTACTGTGTTTTAGTCTGACTCCCCATCTGGATTCTCTGCAGTAAAGCCGTGTTACCAGGTAAAATCATATTATAAATGAGGTTCTTTTGGAGCTTCCTTTGGGAAACTTGCTGGCCTAGGTGCATGACAGAGCTATCTTTTATAATGCAGTTGTGTAAGTCCTAACAAAGACCCAATGAACTTGACTGTCCATAGAAATCCCCTTATGTGGAAGGAAATTACTACAAAATGATATCACAGCATGATGAAAATATTAGATTACATGTTATAATCAAGTCAGAATAAATGAGGACTGAAATCATAGATATTGTATTCACATAAGAATACTGTTTATAAATTTAACTGTACCATAAAGTCATAGCCGTAGCTAAAGGTAAAGTGAGAAGTAAAAAGTTTGCCAGTAAAAGTGACCTGAATTTGATGACAGATGAATGAAATCATAGCCAACATTTTTAAAACACAAAGCTAACCAGATAATACAAATTCTTTTGTCAGTATGCATAGTGGTGCCTCCTCCATCCACCCTTTACAACCTGCTCCCGGGGTCCTTTCCAATCTTTCCCAGCACACAGAAAGGAATAAGACTCATGCAGCAGGCTGGGGACAAGGGGACTTGACACGGATCCCTGCCCCTCTGTAACCTTCATGCATACGCTGTGCAGCTGCTCCGCTTTTGAGAAGATGGTATCGTTCACCTAAAGAATACCAAGTGTTGAAAAAGCTATTTCTACTCCCCACCATCCCCTAAATAATGATATGCCTCTTGGAAAAATGTATGCAGAAACAAATCCATGTCACTTTTCAATGAATTTTAAATGGCATCTACCAGAAAACAGCATTTTTAGGTTATGATGCACAAAAGCAAGCACTGTGGTAAATCTAATTCAAGAACCAGATTGAGAGGGGACAGAGCATTAAGATTCTATTAACCCATAATTTAAAGAGCCTGTTCTAATTTGTAGATTTTTAATTAGACATAAGTACCAAGCAAAAGAAACTTAAAAATCACGACTCATTTCAAAACTTCATTACAGACATAAGAAGGGACAGAGGAGCAGAAATACAGCCTTTTGTGTTTGTAAATACTTCAAAGCCTCAAATGATTGGCTAGAAATATACATAAAGAGTAAGAAAAGCAAAGCCTTTTGACGTTGTTATGGAGATTTTGTAAAGACAAAAAGCAAAAAACGCCCCCCAAAACCAGAAATAAAATAGTAGTATAGGTTAATTTAAAAAAGAAAGTTATACAAGCCAAGAAAGAGTACCATATACACACTCCTATTCACCACATTTTAGAAAGATTCTGAAGCAAAATGTTTTGTTCATTAGATGAAAAGTCTCTTCAAAGGTGCTTTCTCTTCCTTTGTGAGTGAAAGAACACCCGACCCCAAAGCCACAAAGTGAAATCTACCACCAAGGAGGCTAATGAACAGCAGACTTCCTACTCCAGTTGGTAAAACCAGCTGCTCACTGATTGGGCATCTAGAGCTGCAGGTTCATCCCGTTCCAGTTTACAGACTACTCATTTGCAGCAAAGGCTACTTAGAGAAATTTCACACCTGCTGATGTGGGTCGGACTACATCTTCCTATAACTCGTTCCAGCATTCTTCCAACAGATGCGCACGCTGCTTCTCCTTCTGGGAAACAGCACATGGAGTCCAAGCACTTGATACTTGAATTTGCTTCAGTAAGCTGGAGGAGTTGAAACAGAAAAAAATTAGTTGTTTATAGACCTGGACTTCCAAAACACATTAAACAAAATTACAGCAAGCACTTTCAAACCAAAAGTAATGCATACAAATATACGTTTCTTTACACTATAGGAAATGTATGAAAGGCTTTAATTAGTAGCGTATAACTGTATAAAATTATTTAAAAGCCTTATAGCCTAAATTAGAGGTCGAGTAAAATAATTATATAAAAATCAGCAGCTAGATATTAGCCAAGACAAAGGCTTTTAATATTTTATTTTAGTGACATATACTGGCCAAAATGACTTTCACCAACCACTCAAAGAAACTTAGTAAATTCTAATTCTTCATGTAGTTTTTTTTAGGTGAGATGCTCCTGTAATTTCAATTTTAAAATGTCTAGCAATTGAGACAAGTAGAGTGTGAGCTGTCTTGAAGACTGGGGAAGTAGCAACCAGGTAGGACCCAACCCCAATCTTCAACAGTAACAGCAGCACCAGGAGCTTTATGTAGTGTTTACTATGTGCCAGGCTCCAAGCACTTTACACATATCCACTCCATAGTTATCTTGGAAAAAACAACATTTACCTTAAATTGCTAACTAACTGTTAAGTGCCATCCATGCCCATAATTAGCTCGTCCTGCTTTTTAAGTTAGCTGATGGCACATGGATTAAAATTTATTAAACAAGTGAATACTTAGTACTATTAAGAAACGGAATTACTTTTTGAAAGCATGCATGCTATATATTGATTCGGGCATAAACAGCCCAGCAAAATAACTTAGTTCTATATTACTAACAATTTAAGTTGTGTTAAAATGAGAGGGGAAGATGGGATGACCACATAGCTCAATGAATCCCAACCCTGGTTTTTATTAGTCAAGGCTGCTCCTAAATTTCTCAAGGGTTGTTGTTTTTTAAAAATACTTATTTTAATTCACTTTCCTTTACATTTGTGACATCCTGCATGACACAGAACAATAGAAATAAATTCATTAGAAGGCTGTACTTCCACAAAGGTTGGGAATCACCACGTGTCAGGTGTAGGCATGGCAACAGAGGACACTGTGGAGATGCTCACAATGGACACAAGACACGGATGTGGTGGAACAGAAATAACCTGGCCTTCGGAACGAAAGCAACTGTGATGTTCTGCAAGAGCCACGCTGAGAGTGACCCTACTCAACACACAGCAGTGTGACACAGAACACAGATCCTAGCAGGCAACTGCCAACTAGACCAGTGTCTGAGGACCTGCTAAGTAAGCACTGAGAAAGAACCAAACATGACTTATTCTTTTGTTACAATAGTCTTGGTTTAGGATTGTCTAGAGCACCGTTTCTTAAACTGTGTTTTGTGAGATGTTTACTGACACTTCATGAAAAACAGGACCTGTAGCCAATTAAATTTGAGAAACACTAATTCAACAAAAAATTTTTTTCTGCCTTGAGTTGACGGGGGTGTCACTTTGTTGCCCTGGCTGGAGTGCAGTGGCATGATCATGGTTCATTCACCACAGCCTTTACCCTCTGGGCTCAAGTGATCCTCCTGCCTCAGCCTCCTGAGTCCCTGGGTCTACAGACATGTGCCACCACACTTGGCTAATTTTTTGATTTTTTTTATAGAGACGAGGTTTTGCTATGTTGCCCAGATTGGTCTTGAACTCCTAGGCTCAAGTAATCCTTTCACCTTGGCCTCCCAAGTGCTGGGATTATTACAGGCGTGAGCCACGGGCCTGGTCCCAGTGAAGTTCCAAACAGATTTTTTTTTTTTTTTTGAGTTGGAGTCTCACTCGGTCGCCCAGACTGGAGTGCAGTGGCCGCACCCGGCCACCGCAGCCTCGACCCGCTGGGCTCCAGGATCCTTCCGCCTCAGCCTTCCGAGTAGCCGGAATGACAGGCAGGCGCTACCACACCCGGCTGATTTTTTTATTTATTGTAGAGATGAGGTCTCGCTGCCCAGGCGGGTCTCCAACCTGCGGGCTCAGGCAATCCACTCACCTCAGCCTCCCAAGGCGCGGGATTACAAGCTGAGCCACCGAGCCCGGCTCAAACAGATTTTTTAAGTAAAGAACTATCAGTAAGTCAAGACACAGTCAGTCTCCATGGGGGATGCCTGAGATATAATCCTCCCACTTGTTTACTCAATGAACTCCCCTCCCTCCTAACAGGAAACATTAGTTAACACCGGGAGGAACATTAATATTCAGATAAATGGTTTGGGAAATGCTGGTTTAGGTAACAGGCTTTCACCATTTCCCAGTTTTCTCTTCGGGTCCCTGGGCTCCTGCTTCCCCAGTCTTAGTTTCCTTCTCCGTAGCAACCAGGACTCCAGCGCTCCCACCTGCTCCAAGGATAAAGTCAACACCCCAAACGCCCCAGGCCCTCTATCACCTGACCCCAGGCTGCTTTTCTGGCTCTTCCACTCAGGGCTCCTGTGCAGTTTCCACTACAGCCAACTAGGCAGTGCTCTCTGCCTGTGGGCATGTGTCGGGGCCTGCTATCAGCTAGGGTCACAATGCTGACCCTACACTGAGGTTCAGTTCAAATCCTATCATCGCCATGAAACCACCCCTCCCCTCTCCAACTGAGTCATCTCTTTCTCTCTGGATTCTAGTCCACTGCTCGTCTGCATCCCTTAAATGACACAAGCATTAACTTAAATTCAGCTTATATTTATTTATTTACTGTTATTTTTTGAGTCGGAGTTTCACTCTGTTGCCCAGGCTGGAGTGCAGTGGCATGCTCACGGCGACTGCAGCCTTGACCTGCTGGACTCAGGTGATCCTTCTGTCCGTCCCAGCCTTCCAAGTAGCTAGAACCACAGGCATGCATCACCATGCCCAGCTAATTTTTTTAATTTATTGTAGAGACGAGGTCTCACCATGTTGCCCAGGCTGGTCTCGAACCCGTGGGCTCAGGTAATCCTCTCGCCTCTGCCTCCCAAAGTGCTGGGATTACAGGCGTGAGTCACCATGCCCGGTTTCAACTTCTATTTATTGAGCAAGATTCTGTGCCAGTTACCACAGGAGAGAGCAAATCCTGCACTCAGTCTTGTGAGCTACAGATAAAGGTGAGGAAGAGGACAAGTTAATAACACACACTGATGCAGTATGTTAATGGATGCTTAACACAGATGTGCCAGTTACTATGAAAGATGCTTCTCTCGCAATGTCTCATTTAAAACTGTTATAATAACCCGTTGGAATAGGCACTATAATCATCCCCATTTTACAGAAGAGGAAACAAAAAGATGAAGAATTTGTTCAAGGTTACCCACCAAAGCTGGGGCTTGAATCTTGGTTTGACTACAGAGCCCAAAGCCCTTGACTGTGCCTCTATACTGTCTTCTAAATTGTTTTCTACTCAGAAAAGAAGAGCTCAAACCCAGTTGCTGCTGGTGGTACCAGTGGGAAGGAATGAAAGATCTGATGAAAAAGATGGCATTTAAAATACCTCTTGAAGGATGGGAGGTATTTCAACAGCTGGAGATGGGGGACAAAGGGCACTCCAAGCTGGTGAAGAGAAAGAGTAATTGTGTGTGGGCACAAGTGTGGTGCATATTCTGCAGAGGCTTAACTTAAGCATAAGGGAGTAGTTGTTACTATGGCCCCCTCGCAAAAAGGCCAGAGTGACTCAGTGTGGAATCCATGGATCCGTGCTTATCTGTAATCACTGTTACTGACCGAAAAAGAAATAAGCATTTCTGGTCTGTGAGAGTTTACAGTTTAGCAATTGGACAGAATACTTTTTTTTTTTTTTTTAGTTGGGAGTCACTCTGTCACTGTAGCTGGAATCACAGGCATGTGCCACTATACTCAGCTAATTGTTTGATTTACCGTAGAGATGAGGTCTCACCAAGTTGCCCGGGCTGGTCTCGAACCTGTGGGCTCAGGCAATCCTCTCACCTTGGCCTCCCAAAGTGCTGGGATTATAGGCGTGAGCTCCTGCACCCGGTCAGACAGAATACTTTTATAACTGTTGAATCTAACAATAATTTTAAAATTGGGGCTTATTTTATATATGTTTTAAATTTCATTTCCCTAGTAATTTATTTTGATTCTATTTACAAATGTATTGGTCTATCATGTATTAGAAATTAAAAACAAGAAAATAAAGCAAGAAAACAACAAACTGGTCCTTTACCCAATTTACCAGGGAGCACAGAACTAAACCAGAAACAAGAGCAAGCAAGGATCTTGTCTGATACTTTTTAGTTAAACAACATTTACTTTGCTCAAAGTTGGTGCTCAATCAACTGAGAAGGATTTACTGAGGGTGACATACAGAAAGTCACCAGCATCTGAGTGTCCATAAATGTGCAGGACACTCAAGTCTGGATCTGACCTCAGGTAATCTGCTTTGTATTAATCACCTTTCACTTTAAAACCTGAGGACAGGCATTAAAATATGGACAACCAGTACATATCTTGAAATATCAAAAAGAAATGAACTCTTCAGGGCACCTTTCTAAATTAAGCAAAATATTACTTCCTTTTTTCCCTAAACAGGAAAAAAAAAAAAAAAAGAAGAAGAACCCAGCTGCTCCCTGTAAAGTCACCTATGGAAAAGGTCATACTTTCACCACCAAACCTTAAAGCTCTGCCACCCATGTGCAAACCTTTCACCTTAATCTGCAGCCTGTGGCCATAGCTACCATATCGTGAATCGAGTGGAGCATTTAGATCTCATTTCATTCAAAGTAAGGAGAGGGAATCATTTCATTTTGGGGGGACTACTTATAAACACTAAAAAAGAAAAAAGGCATAGTAAGGGGAATGAGACCGTATCTGGTGGTGTCAAATAGTAACTTTACTTATTTTTATTTTTTTTGAGTTAGCATCTCACTCTGTTGCCCAGGTTGGAGTGCAGTGGCATGCTCATGGCCACCCCAGCGTTGACCTGCTGGGCTCAGGCAATCCCTCCACCTCAACTTTCCAAGTAGCCAGAACGACAGGCACACATTACCATGCCCGGCTAACTTTTTGATTTATTGTAGAGATGAGGTCTCGTCAAGTTGTCCAGGCTGGTCTCAAACCCGTGGGCTTAGGTAACCCTCTCACCTCGGCCTCCCAAAGTGCTGGGATTATAGGTGTAAGCCAACGTGCCAGACCACCAAATATTATTGATTTCCAGATTTGGTTAAGAATCATAAAATTCCTAAAACAAGTAATAGCTTATTTCAGTATTCAAAATTGCAATGGAGATAGCCATTCAATATGGCATCCGGATAACTGGCACATATTACTCAAGGCTTGTTTCTCCAAAACATGCTTCAGGCTAAAATTCACTCCCTTCTCTCTTCCCAACTCCCTAAGTGAAATAAACAACTTTTGAAAGATAGAGATAAATATAAAGAAAATACTTCCATACTGTCTTTTAGGAATTTCCTGAGAGGAAGAGATTTCTGTATGTGTTGCCTAAATTTAATTATGAAAATAAGAATACAGTAAGAATTACATATAATTATATGGATATAAATCAATCGATTAATTAATTAAAGCTTATTTTGATAATTTGGCTTATCCCTAGTTTCAAAGGGGTCTAGAGACAGAGTCTGACTATGTTGACTATACTGGTCTTGAACTCCTGGTCTCAAGCGATTCTCCTGTCTAGGATTGCAAACATGAGCACCATGCCTAGACCCTTTGTTTTAATGATGTACTTATTCAACTGGTAACATAAATAGCAATATATGACTAGGAATTTATAGTTTAGGCATGGAAAATGGCCAAATCTCCAAATTTAATGCAGAGGGCAAATTAAAGTCTCAGGGTGTAAGAAAGAAAATTCACTTATCATTCCACTGCAAAGTAACCATAAGGGCCTTGTTATTTAATAGGAGCATTCTAAAAACCCAGTTCTCAACTGTATTGTACACATTTCAACAGACATGAAAGCAAAGCAAAGATCAGAGCAATGCCTTATAAAAATATCTACATGAACTTGAACCTTTGGGGAATTTTTGCCACAAGGACATAATCTTATAGCTTTAATATTGTCAGGTCCCAAGTAGCTGATCTGCTCTGTAGATTATCCAGGTCACGATACAAATCCTGGCCAGCTCCCATTCTACCCAGCAAGCTCTTCACATGAGCTTCTCTTGCAGGTCAATCGGGGCATACTAAAAACACTTAATCTCTTCCTATGTTAAAGTTCAATGCAAGATAAGTATATTGTAAATATAATCAAGGGAAGCATACCAAAACAAAATAAAAACTCAGCATTCTTTTAAATTTCTTTTCAGTGGATAATAATAATTGAAAGTTTATTAAATTTACATTTAGGACAATTCACAAAAGGAAGCTAATTTAAAAATTTTTTTTAATAGAATAATTCAGATTCTTCAAATTATTCTATGATCTGATTTACAGTGTAATTAAAAAACTTACCAATCTTCAATAGGCTTTGTTTTAAAGTTTCCCCATTTGCTTATCCCAGATGAGTAATCTGGACTTGTAATTACAGTAAGCAAAATGGCAACTAGTCCTAGTAAAAATATAATTATTAGTGGTAGGAACTTTTATCCTCCATAATTACTACTAATCAAAATACTTTGCATGTCCTAATCAGGTCTAGAGTGGTTGTTAGGGTTTATTCCTCAAGAGGGGAATAAATTAAGCCCTCAATACATCTTTTTAAATTAAAAAAGATATAACCATACAAAAGTTAAAGAAACTGAGACTTTGCTGTGTGTTAGGCAATAGAAAATTACTTGGCACGGAGTGTAGGCCCTCATTCATTTGATTGTTCACCTCCAGAGTTGGACTTAGAGAAGTAATTCAGTATCTAACCACATTAAGATGTGCAAAATGATACACAACTACAACTTCAAGGGGAAAAGGATTTCAGAAATAATAGAAATAGCATGACATTTTCAAATGGAGAAGGGAAAAGACATAATTTTTTGAATGTGAGCCTGCAGGTTGTAAGAATAACTTTCTAAGTTAGAGTGTGGGTAAAGTTTGATCATTGTAACTCTCAAGAAAGATTAATAAAATTTTCAGTGATGGACATATGAAAAATGGAAAGACCACAAAAAAGAGAACTAAACCAAAACAACATATGAGGAACAGTGAAGGCATCAGTAAAGTAAAAATGGAAATGTCAGGTCAGCTGTCCCAGAACACGCCCCAGCATGAGAACGTAGCGATGAATTCCGGGCAGATTCGGCGCAGTACTACCTAGTGCACGCAACAACTGTCCTGCTGGCTGCAAGCCTCAGCTAGCAGGTGCCTACTGTCCTCCCCTCTGTGCTGGCTTTCAGCAAATTCATATGCTGAGCTGACTGAACCCTGATCTTCTTCCATCTGGAAGGACAGAAAAGCAACAAGTCTCATATTACAGAATGACACTCTTCACCATATACAAGTTTAAAATCAAGGCAATAAGTTGGGGTCCACAATCTGTGAGGCACAAAAGAATGTCACACAATAGCACAGTTACTGTCACAAAAGAGGGCTAACAGGCGCTTCTTAAGGGGAACACAAGGACACAAATGAAGCCAGGATTTTCTAGTGCACAAAACTCTTACGAAACATGTATTACAGCCAAGTTAAAACCAGATTTCCTTCAATAAAATTCAAGTTTTTCTATTACATTCATTGCCACCAAGATTCAGGGTTCTTACTGCAAAGTCATGTTCAATTTCTCACCTCTCACACTCCCTTCTCAGAAGACTACTCTAACTGGGCTTCAGCAAGATAAACGGCTAACAAATGTTAGGAATGTGCATAAGGGGCTTGCTTGATTTATTTGTTAACAAAATCAATTTAATCCTTAATCTGGAATATATATATATATATGTACATGTATGTGTATGTGTGTGTTGGGGCCCCACTGCTGCACAGGCTGAAGTACAGTGGCATGATCAAGGCTCACTGCAGCCTCGACCTCCTGGGTTCAAGTGATCCTTCTGCCTCAGTCTCCTGTGTAGCTGGAACTACAGGCACGAGCCACCACATTTTTTACTTTGCAGAGACGAGGTCTAGCTACGTTGCTAGTCTCAAACTCCTGGGTTCAAGCAGTCCTCCCTCTTAAGCCTCCCAAAGAGGTGTGAGCCATTGCGCCCAGCCTGAAATAAGTTTTTAATGAAGTTCAACTAATTAATATAAATTTCTGTTCTTTGTTTATTCCATGTTTGTACTAGAGACTTTCTAAGGAGGTGGAAAATGTGCTCATAGCCACTCTTATTTTAACTTTTCATAAATTATGAGAAAATATCCTTAATGAATGTAAAACACATTTTGCCTCATTTTTATGTGTTTTTCTAGCCTTAGAACTGGCCACTAGTTATTTCTATTAAAAAAGTCACAGTGAATTTCTTACATAAATAGAAAATAATGTGCTTGGCCAAGGAGCCAATAGGGTGAAGCTATCATCTGTGGGATTATGACTGAAGACCTCCAAGTCTGAATCCTGCCCAGGCAGAAAGACATGGCAGCACCACGGAGACTCGGCTGGCCTCAGATAGCTGATCCCCTGCCCTCCTGTGGCGGGCACCCCCTACCGCGCATCTGGACCAAGTCCAGTGCAGAGAGTTCCACATCTGGACACAGGGCGTGGCTGGAAAGGTGACTGCCCCCTCGCCCTTTATGCACTGCACGTTCGTGGGGAACCTGGTGCTAAACCATTCCATAGACAGCCTGTTTCTGGGTTGGAGTTTCATACATAGCAGTGTAGCTCTCTCACTGCAATCTGCTGAAAGTCAGCCCTCGACAAAAGAGTTTGAAAAAAATAAAAAACAAAACAAATAATAAATTAGCAGTAGACTTTCTTGGTTTTAAGAGTACAGTAAGTTTATGTGAAGACTACTTAACTGCTGAGGGTGGTTGCTCATGCCTTCAATACCAGCACTTTGGGAGGCCAAGAGGATTGTTTGAGCCCAGGAGCTCAAGACCAGCTTGGGTAACATGGTGAGACCTTGTCTCTACCAAAAAAAAAAAAAAAAATACAGTCTAACAGTTTTGTCTATTAAATAAAGTGGAGGGAAAAATAAACTTTTTTTGTTTTTTAAGAGACAAGTTCTCACTCTCTGTCACCCAGGCTGGAGGTGCAGTAGCATGATCATAGCTTACTGCAGTCTTGATTTCCTGGGCTCAAGTGATCCTCCTGCCTCAGCCTCCCAAGTAGCCGGGACTACAGGCATGTGCTACCATGCCCAGCTAATTTTTAAAAAACTTTTGGAGATGGGGTTTTGCTGTGTTGCCCAGGCTAGTCTTGAACTCCTGGCCTCAAGTGATTCACCTGCCTTAGCTCTCGAAGCTTCTTTTATTTAAAAAAAAAAAAAAAAAAAGTTAACAGTTTTGTGTTAATGATTCTTAAGAGGTACTAACTTGATTAAAAATTTAAAAGCTCTTAAGAATATCTGATATTCACACAGTTTTCCTCTCTGCCACAAGAGTGAACTATGCAGCTATCAAGGATTACACCCATGGAATATTGCTCAGTGTAGTTTAAAAACAAGATGTATTCAAAATTCACAGGATACATCAGAAGACAGAAATACATGGGAACTTGTTCTCCATGCAGCTATGAACAAAAATGCGCACCTCATGGTCGGTCACTCTCTGCTCATTTGAGTAACTGTTATTTCTGCCTGGCTTTTGGTCAAGCATAGTATTTCTTCATTTTGTTTTTCTTTAATGCTGATGGTAAGCAAATAGATCACAGTATATAAAATGGTCATTTCATAGGTGAAAGGCCTGGAGGACTGGAAAGGCAAACTGATTTGGTTAGGGCCTGCTGGGAGTAGCACCAAGTGTAACACCACCATTCAGGGCTGCCACTCCCTGGACAGTACTCACTAAATCACCTGATTGGAGAGTGGCTTGCAGAAGGGCCAGTATCCTGCTCTCCCTGTGATCTTTCACAAATAAGTGTTAATACTACTTTACTATAGTATTATAAGGTCTGGAATTGGAATCTCTTTGATTTATGATCTCCTGTCCCCATTTTTTTAAGTTTAGTATTGCTAAAAAAAAATGGCTTGATTTAAACCAATATGGTATGTGAAAATATGATTTTCACAATGTAAAAATTATCTTCACTTGACAAAAGAGTTGGTCAGAATGTTCTTTCAAATAATGAGCTCTCCTATTGCCTTAGAGTTTAAATATTTAGATGTTTTAAAATGTAATATCTGTCTGGGAAAATGTAATATCTGTCTGGGAACGGGGAAACACCCCATATCAACAGGGTGCCTGAATGAAACGCAATTGTATACCTAACCCTTAACTGTACCCCACAACTTCACAATAAAAAAAAAAAAAAGGAAAAAAAAAATGTGATAGAAACCCATTGTCTTTAGAAAGTTACTTACTAGCTGGGCATGGTGGCTCACACCTATAATCCCAGCACTTTGGGAGGCAACAACTGTTTTTTTTTTTGAGTTGGAGTCTCACTGTCACCAGGCTGCAGTGGTACGCTCATGGCCACTGAAGTCTCCACCTGCCGGGCTCAGGTGATTCTCCCACCAAGTAGCCTTCCAAGTAGCTGGAATCACAGGCACATGCCACCACGCCCAGCTAACTTTTTGATTTACTGTAGAGAAGAGGTCTCACCAAATTGCTCAGACTTGTCTCGAACCCATGAGCTCAGGCAATCCTCTCAACTTGGCCTCCCAAAATGCTGGGATTATAGGCGTGAGCCACTGCACCTGGCCGAAAAGTATCAATTGCTAAAGAGAAAAATTTTAGTTACATTACCTTCCCTTAAAACCATATTTAATACCTAGTTTTGGTATCTTAATAAGAATTATAGAATTTAAGCTTTCATTCCCTTTCATCAAAAGACATCTCAAGGCCACCAGTTATTTTTTTGTAGAAATGACAGAATGAATCTGTCTGTGGAGATAAAGGTATATACAAGACATACAAATACACTGTTCAATTTATAGATGCACTAAATAGTAGCAAGGCTATGAAATGCTTCAGCAGCCATTACAGCGGACACACATCCATATGCACATGTATTTACAACACAGATTAGGCAAGATAGAAAACGGGCAACTCTCACTTCCATGTGACTACAACTTAAAACTTAGCTTTTTAATTGAATATTCGTAGCTTTAATTGCTCAACATGCAGGAGCAGTCTTAACTAAGAATAGACAAGCAGAAGCATTAGAATTGTGCTAGAAAAGGTAGGTAACATCTAAGACAGAGCCTCTTTATTCATGCCTCTGTCCATCTTTTGGATGCTGTATTATTGAACTTTAGCATGCAGAAGAGTTAATGAGGTTCTACTCCTCCTACTCTACCTAAGTTTGCTCAGCTGATTCCTTGCCCTCGACAATGGCTGCAGTGCGATGAACTCGTCACTTAAAGCGACTGTGTTGGAGTACATCTATAAGTGGACAGAAAAGGAATGGGACACACAACAAGTCAGTGAGTTGTATTCATCACCTAAGAGACAGACACAGGACAAGCTTTGCAAATACATCTGTTCCTACATGAGTAAGAAATATCATACACATACATGACTGACATTTGTAGGGCTGCTGGGTTTGCCATCAAAATAATTTATTCTTCACTCTAACTCCACATTGTTATTCTGGAGAAAAACAAGGCTCAGAATAAATGCTGATAGCTCTTCTTTTGATATGATTTTCCTTGCTACTTCTGGTAAACGAAGAAGTAGCTGACTTTCTAGCTATTTCTTCATCACTGGAAATCAGAAGTGATGATATAAAGCTGAAATAATAATGACTGCCACCTGTAGCAAAGGAATAATGTTACTTATGGGATTCAAATGACCATACACCGTCAAGGAAAAAAATCCCCAAAACCAAAAAACTCAGCAGGCTAGAAGATCCCTTGGTGGAAGCAGAGATTTCCTTCTTGGATCAGACTGCCTAAAATATCTGGTTAAGTCATTTAGAATTGAGTTTAGTGAGATTGGCTTTCACACATAGATAAAATGATTAATTAAAGTATAGTCTACTTTAATCAATTTTAGCTTATGCTAAAAGAACCAAAATATATATACAAGTAGTTTTAACTTTTTATTTGTCTAAGGGCCTACCTTAAGGTACCAAAAATTTCCTACATATTCTTTTAAGAAGACGCTACAGGAAAGGTAATAAGAACTGATATTATCACCTTTTGTATCATTAAGAAATCTCTATGAAAATACATAAGCTTGAAAATGCTCTACTTAAAGCAGAATTTCTAAGAATAAATGCAAATAAATATGATTATAAGTTGAATATCTCCAACCCAAAGATCCAAAATCCAAAACTTTTTGAGTACTGACATGATGCGCAAAGGAAATGCTTACTTGGAGCATTTCAGATTTTGAATTAAGGATGTTGAATCAAAAAGTATAATGCAAATATTCCAAAATCAAAAAAAAGTCTGAAATCTGAGAGAAGCATTACAGAAAAGGGATACTCAACCTGCATTTACTTTGATAAAGAATTACGATTTTAAAATGATGCCACTCATATTATTTTGGTGAAATGTAACTGTATGGAGGCCAAGAGGGAGAGACAAATTATTCTCCACAAAGGTCTAGAAGTAGTATAACAGACAATGTATTAAAAACAGTACTCTTTTATCATAAATATTTATCTCTGAAAGTTAGAAACAGTAAGACAGGCAAATGCTTTTGACAGATAGTTAAGTAATATACTGTAGAGTTTTTTGAAAAAGACTGTCCACATTGATATTAATGTATGGACAGAGTAATAGGATTGTGTGAATTTCTTAGCCTAATGTGAAAATCAGTATCACAGCGCAACATTCTCATCCTCATTATATTTATCATGATAACTTGCTTACTGAGGAACAACTTCTTATAGACCCAGTGTTAGATGCTTCATGTTCATTATCTCTAACAACTATGTAAGGCAGTAATTATTATTCTGATTTTATAGAGGAGGAAATGAAATTGAGGTTGAGTGAACTGACTTGATCATACACTGTTGAAATAGTATCTGAACTTAAGTTTGTCAGGCTTCACAGGGCTATGTTACCTCAGTGGTGTTAAAATGTATACTGGCTAAGATTAAAGTTACCAAATCAAATAAATGCTAAAGAACTGTTGATATGACCAACATTATATGACCAACATTTAAACCAATGCACTGTTCAGGAAGCCAAATTCAAATCACAAAATATTGAGGAAGCACATTTTCAATTTGTAGAATGAATATACAACTACATTTCCAAAATTTAAATAAAAGTTGCTTGGCATGTTACCAAAAATCTCAAGCTGGGCAAAACTAAATCATTTTAGCATTTATAAACCCTGTTTACCAGGGCATAAGAGTTGATTACAATACATTCTTAAGAGTACATACCCAATAATATGGTATAGTTAAAAGAACAAATTGAGATAGATTTCTAGCTCATATACTAGTCAAATATACAAAAAAGGTACATTTAATTAAATAGTTACCATATCTTGAGCATATATTATGTGTCTGAAAATTCTTTCATTTCAATTCTGACTACAAAGCTATTTCTATCATGATTTTACCAATGAGGAAACTGAGACTCAAAGTCGCGGAGATACCAAGTAGCAGAGCTGGGATTTGAACTGAGATTCATCAGGCCCCCAAAACCATATTCCTAAGCACTATGTAATATCCTGTTAATATCTGCTGTAGCTTAATATTTATCAATAAACGTTTAGTGAGATAATGTATTTGATAAAATTCCATTCTGTAAAAATTTTTAGGTTAACTTATTTTGTAATCTTTTGTTGAAAACAATATATCCTGAAAAAATATTACTCAAATTCTAATCTTTCCTTTTTTTTTTTTGGTTGGAGTTTCACTCTGATGCCCAGGCTGGAGTGCAGTGGCATACTCATGGCCACCGCAGCCACGACCTGCCAGGTTCAGGTGATCCTTCTGCCTCAGTTTTCCAAGTAGCTGAAATACAGACGTGCAGCACCATGCCCGGCTAATTCTTTGATTTATTGAAGAGACAAGGCCTTGCCAAGTTGCCCAGATTGGTCTCAAACCCCTGGGCTCAGGCAATCCTCTCTCCCTGGCCTCCCAAAGTGCTGGGATTACAGGTATAAGCCACTGTGCTCAGCTAAATTCTAATGTTTCTAAAGACATGGCTATGTATATCCATTATATATCTGATGGAATTCAATAGTTTCCTACTTAAAAATCTTGAGGTTTATTAATAACAATGTAATTTTAAAAATTACAATTTATCAGTGGTCATGAAATTAATAGAAGTAAGAAAATTTTAAAATATCATATTTAGCAATGTTTATATTACAAAATGATTGATATAGAAATGGGTAGTTTCAAATTTTCTAACATAAGCAAATTATAATAACAGCTGTTCATCATTAAAGACCCTTAAATAAAAAGATACTGAATACAAAAAGTGGTTACCTGTGCCTTCTCAGTACTTGTAGGATAGAAGTGTCGGTCAAACACCTTCTTTACGATGTCAAGAAATAGACATGTAACAACCATGAGGATTATGGCAAACCAAGCAGAACCACTTGACAGGAGCTGAATAAACACAAAGTACATATTCTGGGAGCCCAAAAATGGCCTGCAAGGAAACATAGTTGAAACTGAAAGACTAAACCTAGGACATCATATAAACACACTACATTTAAAAGTAGCAATTAAATACTCAAGGAAGATGGTCAAAATTGAAATCAACATAATTAACTAACTAATAAAACAAGGCAAACTTTAATTGTTAATAATAAAAACACAGCTTTTATTAGTAGCAAAGTGGCAAGCAGTTGATCAGACAACCCTATCTTAGTGGTTGGGCATCAGAAGGATAATGCAGTAACACAGATTTAAGAGATGAAGAAAAGCAGGAAAATGTACATAACAAAGTATTTTTTTAATGCACAATTAAAAGAACTGATAATCCAAACCTTAGTTTGAAAGTTTTATTGAGAGGCTCTTCTTTAAATATTTTAAATACTAGTCTTACATATAATAGCTATCGTAAAGATATTCTTTTTGGATTTTTGTACATATCACTTCAAAAGAATACAGAGAAATACAGAAAGAAATGGAGAAACAGAGAGGATTATGAACAAACAGTATTCATAAGAATATTCATTTATGATCCTAAACATAAGTTAATGTTGAGCTAATTCGAGTTTTTGGCCTGATAAACAGCACAGCAGGCAAGTGTAAATACAAATTCTCCAAAAGAGAGACTTAAGTTACCCCTCATTTACCAAAGAATCTTAAGCATTCATTTTAAATCTATCATTGTAACTAGCAGAGTATGAGACTCTACCAATGAAGAGGTGCAAACTACCTTTGAGAGAGAAGTTAACTCAATGGATAAATTCCACTGGTTCTATGCAATTTATTTTATCATATATGTTAATAAATAATTTGGAGTAACACGATTAGTGTGAAGAAAACTAATTGTGAAATAAGACAAATGGGGTTCAAATCTTGGCTTTGTTATTTTTTTTTAAAACCTTTGTGACCCTGAGGTTTCTTTTTTTTTTTTTTTTTTTTGAGTCAGTCTCATTCTGTCGCCCGGGCTGGAGTGCAGTGGCATGCACATGGCCACTGCAGCCTCGACCTGCTGGCCTTAGGCAATACTTCTGCCTCAGCCTTCCAAGTAGCTGGAACCACAGGTATGCGCTACCACACCTGGCTGATTTTTTGATTTATTAGAGATGAGGTCTTGCCATGTTGCTCAGGCTGGTCTTGAACCCCTGAGATAGGCAATCCTCTTGGCCTCTACATCCCAAAGTGCTGGGATTACAGGCATGAGCCACCATGTCCAGCTGAGGCTCAGTTTTTAAACAGAAAAAAATGAGAATAATTATTGTGATGAATCAATGTAATATCTTATATAAAAAATGTGGAACGCAGTATGTATTCAGTACATGTCAGTTTCTTTTTCTCTCCTTATCAGTTAAGATCAACTGAATGAAGTGAATTTATTATCGGGACAGGGTCTCAAAGCTATTCTGAGCAGACTCTGTGCATAATATAACCTATGACAATAGATATATATTATAGTTGAATCAATACAATTAAAATACAATATAGTCACTCACCAGAGAATCCCTCCATAAAACAAAGAAAATACAAAATAAAATATAATAGATCCCCAGGTAACAAGATGGTTGATCCAAGTCCAAAAATGAGTTTCCAAAGCCATCTAAAAAAAATAAAATATTTAGAAACATAAATAGCTTTACTTTAACCTGTCAGATAAAGCTCAAGAATAAGCATATTAACTATAAGTATCTAAAAGTCACATGGCATAATCCATCAAAAGATAAATATTAATGAAAGGGCCCTTGTATGAAATGAAATAATTTCAAGCTTAAGATAGTTTTCTACTGTAAAGCAGCAGCATTGAAATTTCATTTGATTACTCTATTCTCAACTCTGTGGCCTAAAACAAATTGTATAGTCTTGCACTATACAGAAAGAAGCACAATTTCAGAGCTTTTTATTAGACCATAAAAAACAGCTGAGGCTTCCCAAATTAAGGAACTTTAAAAAATAATTTTTTGACAAAAATTTAAGTGAATTATTAAAATAGCAATTAGTGAAATTACTCACTACTGAAAATGGAACAGGGAAAACTACCTATAGCTAAAGAAATGAAGAGAATTAACTACTAATTATGTGGACAGACACAAAATGTGTTCATGTTTCTAATTTTAGTACCATACCTTTACTGTAACTGTAATAACCATGACTGTGAAGACCAAAGTGCCAAATGTCCAGTTTCCAAACATCTAAACAAAAAGAACCAACTATTATATATGTGTTAACATGATGTTAAATCAAATATAAAATAAAAAAAGTAATTTCATTCTTTACTATATATCACTTAAATTATTTAAGTAAATTACATTTAAAACTGGTGACTGTGTTAATAAAGTTAAGAGTATGAAAATAAAAAGCATAAAGCATTATTATGTACATAAATATTATGCACAATAATCCCTTGCATAACATTATCAGACTAGAAATCCAAAGATGGGTTTAGAATTGTGTAGCAATTATGTAGTTGTTAGTAACTGCTTTATTCCTATCACACAGTAAAAAATAATAAACAGAACTCTGTTTAATCATAATTATTTTCTGAAATATTTCCAACCAGAAGTTACAGCAGATCACCTGCCACAATATTTCTGGACACAGCCTAAGTAGAGCAGAAAAAAAAAATTTATACTTAGAACCGGTATCTAGAAGGAAAGATAATGGACAATGGAATTTCTTCTTAAATAATTCCATTAAAAAAGGCAGTTACTGCCAGTCATAAAGTGCTCCCCTGGGCTTTACAACCTAAACTTAGTAAGGTTTATTAAGCATGAAGAATCCCAAATGATCACCAGGATTTTATTTCCATAAATAAGAACACATCCAGAAGGTTATGTTAACTGAGTTTCACAAGGTTCTCATAATCTTAACATCGGCTTAAAAAATTAGTTAAAAGGCTTTGTTTTCCATATTACACATTCCTAACAATTAGCATTTACTTAACAAATTACTTAACATCTCTGTCTCTCTTTATTTGTAAAATGAGGACAACCCCCCTAAGTTTCTATAAGAATTAGGGTATATAAAACAGTGTACCTGGTATATATACAAGGGGGGACCCAAAAAACCTCCCTAGAATTTATTGATAAAAAAATTATGTATTTTAGTCTTACATGTTTCAACTTCAGTCACCTTCAAAATACTCTCCATTTGATGTAATGTACCTATTGAGACACTTTTCACACTGCTCAAAACAGGTTTTGAACTCAGCAGTTTTGATGCCTTTTTTTGTTTCACCTCTTCTACATCAGCAAAATGTTTCCCTTTGAGAATTTTTTTCATTCAGGGAAACAAACAAACAAACAAACAAAATGTCACTCAGGGTGAGATCGTGTGAATAGGGATGGTGGGGGCATGGGGGTCATGACTTTTTTGGTCAAAAACTGCTGAACACTCAGCATGGTGTGGGAAGGTGCACTGTCATGGTGAAAGAACCAGTCACCTGTCGGCCTTAACTTGGGGCATTTCTCTCACAAATTGTGATGCAACCTTCTCAAAACTTCCAGATAAAAACTTTGGTTGACTAATTGATCCGGGAGAACAAATTCTGAGTATGCTACAAGGGGTCCACCCTCCAAAAAAAGATAATTCTGTTTTTTTGGGGGTTCCTCCTCATATAATAAGCAATCAGTAAATAACAGTTATCATTGTAAATAATGAAACATCAATGAACATTCTTTATTTGGGGTTATTGGGGGAAATTTTTTTTTTTTTTGAGTTGGAGTCTCACTTAGTCGCCCAGACTGGAGTGCAGTGGCCGCTCCCGGCCACCGCAGCCTCGACCTGCTGGGCTCCGGCGGTCCTTCCGCCTCAGCCTTCCAAGTAGCCGGAATTACAGGCATGCGCTACCACGCCCGGCTGATTTTTTGATTTATTGTAGAGATGAGGTCTCGCTGCCCAAGGGGGGGTCTCGAACCCGTGGGCTCAGGCAATCCACTCACCTCAGCCTCCCAAAGGCACGGGATTACAGGCTGAGCCACCGAGCCCGGCTTATTGGGGGAATTTATTTGACAAAAATGAAAATGTCATACTGAACCTGCTTACTTTTCTCCTTTTACCACCTCTTCATAATGAAAATCAGTCTCAACTTAGCTCATGAAGGAGTGTCAAGCTCCTCTTCCAGAGATATGGGGACTGATGCTGCAATGCGATCAGGGGACCCAGGCTGGAAGTAGTAACTAAGGCACGTGCCTATCTTTCAGTATCTGCTTTTACTGGCCTAGACTGGGATGTGTTACCTGCCATTTTCCTTAGCATGGAGGATTTAGGGCTTCTTTGTGCACAGCACCCCCACCCCCCTAAAGGAGCTGTACAAAAGCACTCACATGGCTTTTTGGGGGGCAAAACTATAAAAAGTAACGCATTTCAACTGTAATCAATAAATTAAGACTGCTGTCTTCTTCCATTCTTACATCCCCTTGAGCTGGTTGGCAATGAGTGAGTGGCAGAGGGCATTCTGGAGATCTCACTAAAGAGAAGTGAATTAAACTTTGGTTTGGTTTGGATTAAGTGGGACATACTTATGTCAGTCATAATCACTTTCATATATACTTACCTTTGTATTTATAATTGTATGCTTTTTTCCCCCCTTAATGTGGGCCTGCTATAATGTTTAGACTCTACTGAACCTGGATCTGCTGTCCCTGCTCAGAAGAGACAGATGCTCAAAATACTCTCTATACCAATCTCTGCTTTCTAGATAACCTTTTAGACAGAAAGGATGAGTGTACGCAGTGTACAGGTGAAGAACTGATGGCCTAGAACTGAGTCCCAGGCCACTGCTCCATTGAGAGCAGTGGGTCTTAAATGGAGGTGATTTTTGCCTCCCTGAAGTCATCTGGGTTTGTCTGGGACATTTTTGGTTGTCCTAACCAGGGGAGTATATGTGTGTGCGTGCTAATAGGGGCTAGGGATGCTGCTACACGTCCTACAATTCATAGAATGAGTTCCCACCACAAAAAACTATCCAGCTCAAGATGCCAATATGCAGAGGTTGAGAAACCTTGATTCAGAGGGTGGGACAAAGAGAAGACTGAAAAGGAGTAGTCAAAAACACCAGGAAGACAAAGGAAGCGACAGAATCTGAGAGAAGACAACTTGGCAGGAAGGAGGGCTTCGTAAATTGTGCCCAGTGGTCAAGGACATAATGTCTGACAAATGCTCTTGAAGTGATTGTGGTCATAAAGAACATGGTTTTGATAAGAGAGCTGGGGGCAAAAACCCCTCTGGAATGCATTCAAGGGAGAACAGGAGGCCAGGAAGCAGACAGTGAGAAAAGATCACTTCTTCAAGTTTTGCTCTATAGATACACAGAAAAATGTAGTCAGAGTAGGAAGCTGTGCTTTTTATTAGAAGACAGGAGATCCCAGAGCATGCTTATATGATGATAGGCTTGATCCAAAGAGGATGAAAAATTGATGGTGAAGGAACGAGACAGGATAACTGCAGGAGCAAAGTCCTGGTTTAAGCAAGAAAGGGCTTAGGAATAAACAAAAGACGAAAAGGTTTTCTTTATCAGGCTTAACTTGATAATACTTCTATCTATCTGTACAAGATTATCTTCCCTACAGTTAATCAGTTGCTCAATTCTCCAGTATAAACTATCAGTTAACCATAGACTGATTATACCATAAAACTGATTGTTGGGTGATACTGTAAGAAGCAAGGTATACTTTTCTGTTCTCCTCTAAGGTATAGCAATATCTACTCTCTATTAAGTACCCAGAATATTGTTAGTGCTTTAAATATCTGTTTCATGAACAGATGAGCATATAGAAAAATTTTATAATAAACAAGATATTTTCACCATAAAACATTTTATTTAAAAAATCTAGATTTACCTATAGGAATGAAATTGTATAAGTGTTCTTAAATGACCTGATTGGTAATTGCAATATTTAAATCATTTCAATTGAAATAAAAGATACAGCATTCTCTGTGGAATACAGATAAAATACAGTGTATTTCTAGTCTTACCATTTGATGGTTAGGTTTCAATAGCTGATGACATGTATTGCATGAAAGAGAAATTATTTAAGAATAGGAAATACAGGGACAAAGTGTTAAAAATTAAAAAAAAATAGGGGAAAATATTACAAGAAAGGTTTATTTTTCTTTTTCTTAAAATTACAACCTGAAATTTCATCTCCTTGGTTTACCTTGGATTATTAATTACTTATCCCTAACTATTCTGATAAATGGTCCATACCAACAAGGCTTAATGATGGGGTGAAAAATTGCTTTTTCTTCTCAAATCCTTTCTTTCTCATTCAATGTTTAATATGGTGGCATAGTGTATAATATATATATATATGCATTTTAGAATGGTGCCGAGGTTCTAACAATTTAAAATCTCTACTGGACAAGTCTAACGAGAATTTAAATATTTCAACAGCTTTCTACTTTTTCTCCCAATCCTATGTATTTTGGACTTTAATTATTTTAATTTTTAAAACTGAGTACAGTTCTACAAAGAGGAAAAAAAACATTAATGGTAGATATCTTCCTTTGCATTCCTGGACACTTCAGGAAAACAAACAAAAGAAACCCCTTATTTGGGCAGGATCCCATTTTATTTTATTTTTTTCAGTCAAAGTCTTATTACTCTGTTGCCCAGGCTGGAGTGCAGTGACCCAATTATGGCTACCACAGCCTCGACCTCCCAGGCTAAGACGATTCTTCTACTTCAGCCCTTCAAGCAGAGGGAGCTATAGGCATGTGCTGCTATGCCTAGCTAACATTTCTGATTCATTGTTGAGAAGAGGTTGTGCAGGCTGGTCTCGAACTTTTGGGCTCAGGCAATCCTCTTGCCTTGGCCTCCCCAAGAGCTGGGATTACAGGGATGGGCAACCCATTTTAAAGATTAGTTAGCTAGTTTGTAATTTTCATATCAGATCACTGGGAATAAGTGGAATAATAATAATAGTGTTTGGGAGCCCAAATTAACAAAGAATTTTAAATATCTTTATCTTCTGAAGCCTTTAGTTGAAACCACCAGAGAAACACTGTCATAAGATACTAAGATGGGAACTCAACTACCTCTGGAACTATTCTGGTATTTTCCTCCCTGCATCATCTTAGTTTTCCAATCTCACCATATGACAATTCCCTCCTTCCTGTTTCTGTCATTGTAATTTTTACTCATCTAATATACGCTTCTCTGGCAGCCAGGATGCCTTTTGCTTGCATTCTGTGGAAGTCTCTTTTAACTGGAGGTGAACTCAATATCTCACATTTTCCTGTCACTTTTTTCCTTACCTATAATCTTAAGTAGCATCTTTCTGTATTTATAATCTTAAATAGCTTCTTCCCTGAGTAAATTTCCTTATTAAGACCACAGAAAGACAATGTAAGTTATTTCAAAAAATATTCTGAACCAAAACAACATTGTTAGCATAAATGTATGCTAAAATGACTTATTTTGTAGGGGTCAACAAAGAAGTTAAATTCTTTTTTTTTCAAAACAGAATTCTTAGTTGCCTTTCTAATTTATAGTATACTTAACATTCTTCAAAGGTATATACAACTATTTTTTTTAGCATGGGGAGTTTTCCAGTTTTTACCGAAACTCCAGACAAATTCTAAATGAGATGTAAGCTGGGCTCGGTGGCTCAGCCTGTAATCCCGCGCTTTGGGAGGCTGAGGTGAGTGGATTGCCTGAGCCCGCGGGTTCAAGACCCACTCGGGCAACTTGGCGAGACCTCATCTCTACACTAAATCAAAAAATTAGCCGGGTGTGGTAGTGCACGCCTGTAGTTCCAGCTACTTGGAAGGCTGAGGTGGAAGGATCGCTGGAGTCCAGCAGGTTGAGGTTGCGGTGGCTGGGAGTGGCCACTGCACTCTAGTCGGGGTGACAGAGTGAGACTCCAACTCAAAAAAAATAAAAATAAAATAAAAGAGATGTAACACTTATTTAGCCTTAGAAAGAAATGATTTAATAGGCAGTCAAATTTATAAAAACAGAAAGCAGAATGGTGGTTGCCAGTGGCTAGGGGTGGGGGGACTAGTAGAGGGGACTAGTTGTTTAGTGAGTATAAAGTTTCAGTTTTGCAAGGTAAAAATTTCTGGAGATCTGCTGCACAGCAATGTGAATATATTTAACACTACAGAACTACACATTTAAAAATGTTTAAGATGGTTTTAGCCATTTAATATGTCAAAACTGCATATTTTACATATGTATAGTTTATTATATATCAGTTATACCTTAATAAAGCTGTTTTAAAAATGATTTCATGAAAGTCAGTTTGTATATGAAAGTCAGATGGTATATTATTTTGAGAAGGACTTCAATTTTTTTTTTTTAAGTTGGAGTCTCATTCTGTTGCCCAGACTGAGTGCAGTGGCATGCTCATGGCTACAGCAGCCTCAACCTGCTGGGCTCAGGCAATCCTCCCACCTCAGTCTTCCAAGTAGCTGGAATTACAGGTGTGCCACCATGCCCAGCTAATTTTTTGACTAATTGTAGAGAAGAGGTCTCGCCATGTTGCCCAGGATGGTCCTGAACCCCTGTGCTCAGGCAATCCTCTCCTCTCAGTTTCCCAAAGTTTTGGGATTACAGGTGTGAGCCAATGCACCTGGCTAGACTTACATTTTAAAAGTTACATCAAAACCTTTCACAAATAAATATTTTATAACAATCTTGTCTTTTTTCAAAATTCTATTAATAAAAATGATTACACTTTAATGATAAATTTGCTTACAAATTTAAGGTAGCATGAGAGTTAAACATTTATAACTATCAAACATAAACCTGTAGTGTTCAATGATGCCTGGTTAAAAACAATTCCAAAAAAGTTGATGCTATCAGATTGTAGAAACAATTTAAAATCTTAAGTTCATTTTTAACTTTGAAAAATAAAATAATTATACAAACATATATTCAACCAAATCACTAATCTGCGATTTCTTGACAAATGTTTATAGTAATACAATAGTACTGTTTTGCAAGACAAGCCCTAGCTTTTAACTAATATTTATATTCAAATATTGTGATTACTTTTTAAGTCTGTATATGGCTAAGCAAATTTTGTGTGAGTTTTACTCTACTATTTAGAAGAAAAACAGTAAAAAATTAGTCACTAGTTCAGAACTAATATATTTTTGGTCCTAGCAACTTGTTAAGGAGTAATAGTAAAGGAGTATCTTTTTTTATGGTGCTCTGAAAATAAAGGATTTGCCTATAAAAAAGCAGTTTTAGAGACATGCACAGACAGGAACTCAGACGTGTCATACACACTCTTTCAGTCTTCTCAAGTTTCAGTGAAACTGATCAGGACTTACATTTTACTAAGGGAAAGAAAGGCTTATTAAAAAGATTTGAGAAGAATATACAAAGAATGAATGGCTCTTTCCTAAGCTAAACTGAAATTAAGAATGAGTGAATATTTCTTTTTTTTTTTTGAGTTGGAGTCTCACTCTGTCGCCCAGACTGGAGTGCAGTGGCCGCTCCCAGCCACCGCAGCCTCGACCTGCTGGACTCTGGAGATCCTTCCACCTCAGCCTTCCGAGTAGCCGGAATTACAGGCGCGCGTTGCCACACCCGGCTAATTTTTTGATTTATTGTAGAGATGAGGTCTCGCCTGCACAGGTGGGTCTCAAACCTGCAGGCTCAGGCAATCCACTCACCTCAGCCTCCCAAAGGCACAGGATTACAGGCTGAGCCACCAAGCCCGGCTATTAAGGGGATATTTAAATAAATTATTACATGTAGTAGAGTATTATGTAACTATGAAAAATATTTTGGAAGCATTTTTAATAATATACAAAAACCATTTAGCCTATAATGTAAGAAAGTAAACTATGAAATTAATAAAAACAGCAAAAAATCTTTTAAAAAGGAAAAGAAATAGTTAAAATAATAGAAGTAATGACATCTGGGTAGAGGGATGTTGGGAGCCAGCCTTGGAGGCCCGCCTGATTGACAAAGTCCAGGTGTGCTGAGGACCCCAGGCTGCAAAGTGAGTCCGGGCAGCTGAGGCCCTTCTGTCTTCCATCTTTGCTGTTTGTACAGCTGAAGAATTCTGTACAGTCAAGCATGAAGAGAACAACACGTTTATGTGAAGTAGTCACAGCTAACCTGAGAATGTCATGGTTCATTTTTCCATTTCCCACTATGCTGTTTGGCCTTTCTAACATATGCAAGGGTTAAACTCTGAAGCACATCAAGAATGCTTTCTTTCACTTGGTTATAAGTTACTAGATATTGCTTGAGTAAAAAATGATATAAGTGCCGGGCTCAGTGGCTCAGCCTGTAATCCCGCGCCTTTGGGAGGCTGAGGTGAGTGGATTGCCTGAGGCCACGGGTTCGAGACCCACCTGGGCAGCGAGACTTCATCTCTACAATAAATCAAAATGAGCCGGGCGTGGTAGCATGCGCCTGTAATTCCGGCTACCCGGAAGGCTGAGGCGGAAGGATCGCCGGAGCCCAGCAGGCAAGGCTGCGGTGGCCGGGAGCGGCCTTTGCACTCCAGTCTGGGCGATGGACTGAGACTCCAACTCAAAACAAAACAAAACAAAACAAAACAAACAACAACAAAAAAATGATATAAGTATATTCACTCCTTATTTGATTTAGAATTATGTAGTTGAGTGTTTAGACATAAGGTTTTTTAGAAGCACAAGTTTATAGTAAGTTTATTATGAATTCATTATAAGTTCTAACACTTATCTAGGAGTTATGTAGGTGATTTATAACACTGTTTTCATAGATTTTGGATGAAGATTAATCGTTAAGGTTTTTACTTAATTCAATAGTTAAAATTCTAAGTTAACGCCTATAGAGTGGGTTTTCACTGAATTCATAATGTACTAATTGGATACTTTTATGATAAATTAACTAAATACAGAGAGTAACCTTGGGGGTCTGGGAAACATCACTAAAAGCTTCTTTTGAATTTTCTTTAGAAATACACACTGCAGTATAAAAGAAAAGTAACGAAGATACCTGGACAAGAGAGGTGATTACAAAGCTCTGAAGGTCATAGAAGGCCCAGAGAGAAAACTCCTGACAAATGAAGAAATGTGCACTTGGAAACTTTCTTGAGACACTTCAAGGAATGTAATTCGGGACTCTGGACTAAACTATCATTTTTGGCTTTATGAATAAGACTCATTGACTAAAAGTAGATAGTGTTCTTGGCCTGTTTGTTGCTTCTAAGACCACTAGATGGTGGTAACTTTTAAAGGATAGATACGTGAAGGAATTTTCTTTGTCTTGCCTCTTTACGAATGGTATAAAAGCTTTCTGTTAACTAACATTAAATGACATCTGTCCTGCAAGCAGGTGTTCAAGTATATCATTTTGTCCTAAGTTCCTTCTTTCGCCTATTCTGTCTCTCCTTCAAGAAACTTCACACCCGGCGGGAGCAGGACTCCGGCAGAGGGACAACAGACAACTTACTTTCTTCATACTTCTTCCTATAAATTCTAAATTTACCAAAATGGGCACATATTACTTTTAAAATCAAAAAAGCAGTATCTAGCAACAAAAGATCTCTCTAATTTCCTTTTCTTTTCACCCAGTGATGAACACCCACTCTTCCTATTTCTTACCTCTGCTCCTTCCTTCATTCTGTCCAGATTTCACATCACTGTTTTATGGAAGTGGCACCGTGACTCACACATCTATCTGTATGCTTGGCGGCACTTGTAATGGCAGCAAGATTACGCAGAAGGGCACCAGGCTGACAGTTGTTTCCCAAAGTAACCTAAGCACACCAGATTTTTTCTCTTTTTCTTTGAGTTGGAGTCTCACTCTTGTTGCCCAGGCTGGAGTGCAGTGGCATGCTCACGGCCATTGCAGCCTTGACTTGCTGGGCTCAGACGATGCTTCCACCTCAGCCTTGGAAGTAGCTGGAACTACAGATGCACGCCACCACACCCGGCTAGTTTTTGTGACTTATTGTAGAGACAAGGTCTCACCAAGTTACCCAGGCTGGTCTTGAATCCCCAGGCTCAGGCAATCCTCTTGCCTCCGCCTCCCAAAGTGCTGAGATTACAGGCAGAGCCACCACGCCTGGCCAGCACACCAGCTTTAAAGTCACACACACAGCTGTGAGCCTGCACCTGATTCCTGTAATTACTTACTGTGTGAACTTTCGTAGCCTCTCTCTTAACCTGTCAAGTTTCTTAACCTCTCTGAGGTTAATTTTCCAATATGCAAAAAGTAACAGATGATATTTTTCTCACACAGGGTTATTATGATTTAATAAGCTAATGCATTTAGTATACTTGGCACAGAGAAAAAACTTGCTAAAAAGTTGTTATTATTTGGTAAGTAATATAGCCTTTATGCTACACAAAATAAATTCCTATTTTTAGCCACATCAGAAGAGAAGTGGCCAGAAGACTTGTGCTCCTACTGCACAACCTGAAGGAATTTGCATGGTTAGGGCCTCTCTACATTAGAAACCTATTTCGGGGGGGACATAACATCGAGTACCAAACTTTACCCGTACAATGACCTCTTATGTACCTAACCCTGAACTGTACCCCACATCTTTAAAATAAAAAAAAAATAATAATAATGTCATCTCAAAAAAAAAACAAAAACAGAAAGAAACCTATTTCGTTTATTGCACTGGTATATTTTGTTATTAGTTTACTTGCTCATTTTCTGTATCCCTCACAAAAACCCTAAGCTTTATGACCAAGTAAACTGAGCCAAGTATATAATACTTAGGACCAAGTTGGCCCTCAATACATGTTTGCTGAATCTTGTATTTCTCTATCTCCAAGTGTATTTTGCAATACTTGAAGTACTGGAAATAGAAAAGGGAAACTAAAAGTGACATGCATTTCCAATCCACCATAGTACCACTGCTGTCATTTCTTTTCTAACCTATTTAGCTAAGTCTAGAAAGAGAGGTCTAGTTCTGCCAAGAGCAATCCAATCAGGACACAGTGTAACAGTGTACAATTTGACACCCTTTCCTAATTTCACATTTCAGAAAAGTGGCACTAAACAGTAGTTTATGACACCTACATAGAATTGCTAGTGACACTAAACAGTAGTTTATGATACCTACATAGAATTGCTAGTGTACATTGAAAAGCATGACAGTACTCCCTAAGCAAACAAATACACACAAAGTCTTCCTTTCTCATATGAAAAGCCAGGGTGATAATACCTCTCTAACAGGATTATTTTGAGGATTAAATGGAGATGGGACATGCAAATTACTCAGCAGCACAAAAGTAAGCACCAAATGAATGGTAGCTATCATTAAAGCACAATCCTGAGGTGAACAGCATGCAGGCACATAACATATCTCCTCGTATGAGCTAATTCTTGAATTGCAAAGTTGTCTAGTAACTTCAGTTTTATTTTAAGACTAGATTGTATTGCCTTTCTGTTTCAATTTGTTTGCATTAAACTTCATTACATTAAAAAAGTTTTAAACCTTTTAATATTTGTACTTTAACATCTGAAATTTTATAATTTAAATGAAATTTTACTTTCATTTTCTATGACAAAAAGTTATCAAAAACCAAACCAAGTCAAATTATTAACAAGAATTCTTTAAAAAATTAAGGATATTTTACCTGACCATTTCCAAGCAGAGATATATCTTTCCCCATTAGAAAATAGGATCCAAAAAAGAAAATAAAGGCATGGCTGAAACCCAGGATGGTCCAATAAAGAAATGTTTTAATGCTTAAGAGACGATTTTTACTAATGTCTCTGTAAATTAAAAAAGAGAGAAAAGAAAAAAGGAGCACATTAGGAATCATTTATTACTTGTCTGTTAAACAATTATAATATGATCATTAAAAACCTAGATGGATTTTAATTTAAAATTGTTTGAAAATATTAGCAGAAAGAATAAATAAATCAAACTTATAAACCACTGCTCATATCACACACCTGTGTAATGGCTTATAGTTCACATTATATATTCAAGCATATTTTCTCATTTGATAAAAAAATATGATATAGACAGAATACTTCAGTTTAATTGTGAAACGCTGACTTATCTATATTATATTCTTCTGTTAACATTCAGTCACTCTGCCATGATGGTCTCTTTTTAGTGGGGTCATCTTAGTTAGGTTCAGCATAAAGCTGCTAATTAACTTCACTTCCAACAATAGCTATATGGGAAGAACTATTTGTGCCAATCTTGGGTCAAACCCTGTCCTAGATATCCTGGGAAATCAAAGGAAGCTATTCCATATCTGGATAATTAGATAACTCGATGAGTGGTTCCTCTATAAGAGTTTATGGCAGAAACCATGAGCTGGCCCAGAAGAACAGGTCCCCATCACATCTCTGGAATTACTTGGTTCTGGGGAAGCTGGAATAAAGCAAGGGATCTGGAATGGGAGTCAATGTCCTCAACCCTGCACTTTGCACTGATTATTATTTGTAAATTCAGCAACAGTAGAACATAAACTAACTTTTTAAGGAATTCTAGAGACTACCAATTAGTGAATCAATGTCTTTTTGTGCACATGAAATAGAGTATTATTGGTTTACAACAGTAACTGCAAATTGTACAAATGACAATGCGTTCCTGGGATTAAAGTGCTCTTTCTTAAAACACTGGAAAAAAATTTTTTCTCTCTTTGATACTCAACAAAGTCATACAACTAAAGAATTTTCTATAGTAAAGTATAAATCACCAAGACACTAAAATATTTGCTTATTTTTTAGGTACTTTAAATAATTGGTAACTATTTAATACACTACTTGCAATCAGAAATGTGAAGGATGTTTCACACAAGGAAATACTTACCGATAGAGGGTGGGCTTGTTCTGTAATACATGAGGGTCTATATGTTGTTCCAAAAGACTATATATTAGAATAGGTAAGGAAGTAAAACAAATATTGTATAAAGTCAGGTACACGCTGTCATACAATGTCTAGAAAGAGAAATTGGTGGGAATGTTGAGGGTCTAAATTATGTATTAGTATTATACTTATGCATATAATCACAAAGCATATTCAAAACAAAAATCATACAACTTTTTCAATTTCACTAAAATCCATTTTATTAATTCCAATTAAATAATTCCAATTTGTTTTTAATATAGACATTAACATACGTTGCTCCTAGATTTATATTCTTTGTGGGAACTGGAATATTTTGCTATGTCAGGTATTTCTGTAGTTACAGTGAATTAGGTTCTCCACAATTTGGTCATTGTGAAGTGATTTACACAATCTTCCTACACGAATCCCAGACTTCTAACTATTCCCTCAATATGTGCTACACATAAATTTTGCTTTCATGACTTTGTCTCTCGTTAATATCCTACATTTCCTTTAAGGCGCCAAACAAGACTATCTTCTTCCATGAAACTCTGCACAGTGGGTTAAGCTCTTGATGATAGCTTCCACCGCTAAACAGTCACAGGTGCTACTGTTGGTACTAACTGTTTAGCACTTAGCCAATGCTTCATATGTTATTTTATTGTTATCAACACTACCTCCCAAATTACACAGTCAATTCTCTGAAACTCTGGCCAAAATAAGTCAGGTCCCCTTGTCATATAGTCTTACCACATTCTTAAGTTAATTCAGGTAAACAAACTGTTACTGGCAATCAATGCCCAAGCAAAGATTTAGAATTTAAAATTACAGATTACGAACAGAGGAGAAAACAGCAGTTATGAATAGGAACAACACATGGAAAACCTAAGATAATTAAGTTCTTGTTTTTAGTTATTAACTCAGCTAAGGTAAATTACTTAATCTCTGTGAATTTCACTTTCCTCTTCTATAAAATGAAAAAGAATAGATCAGGAATGGTAAATACATGATTTGTGTGCAAACAAAGATGAACATGGTGCCCATCACAGAACTACTAACAAATTAAAGCATTTTTCCTCTGAGCCTATAGCTTCAGAAACCTTTTCAATGTAGCACACCAGGTGACCCTATTAATTATTTGAAGATAGCTTCTGAGACAAAACTTATACATCATCCCTGGAATAAATCACTATGGTTCCTTCTAAATCTAAAAAATTCTGAGTCAAAAACAAAAATGAGGTAAGTCTGGCTTGATATGGATTCTATAGAAATATCACAAATGAGTTGAAAAGGCTATCCCAATTATCTCATAAACTGTTAAGAGTTAATATCTATTTTTTAAAAATCATCCAGAATCATATTTTGGTATTAATACTCACCTGAAACTGAAAACCAGAATACATAAATATTAATGTTATGCTGATTCAATAACAAAAATCAGAAAAGTTTTGACTAATTATCTGTAAAATTAAGAAAAATGAAAAAAGTCCCTCCAAAAGTCTATCAAAATCTGAACATGCATACCTTACTCTAAAAATGACAAAACACAAGCTTCTATTTACTTACTTGTTGAGAAAACAAACAGTAGAACTGATATAAAAATTGGGGTGTGATAAAGCACACATTCTGAAAAAGAAGATTAAATGAAAAATAATTAAAACATGTAGGTATAAAAGAGGAAAACAATTTAATGGCTACTAAAGTGTCCAAAAATACCACCTCAGATGTGATGGTCCATATAAAACAGGAAAGAAGTCTCAATTTATTAAAAATTGTCTAAAAGCATCCTAAGCAGATATGCAGATGTCAGAATGAAAATGCCCTTGACTCCGATCACTGACAAGCAATACTATAATTTTGAATTTGCAACCTTCCAATTATTAGTCAATGTGTTTCCTATATTGTACAGTAAGAAAGATTTACTCACACTTTAGGGTTATGATAGTTTTCCAATGGGAAAAAATTTAAAACACAATAAACTGAATTATTAAAACATCTTTTTGTCTCAATATACTCATATCACAAGTAAAAGTTGGAATAAGTTAGAAGACATCATCTTATTTGTGTTCTTGCATTGGCTTGCAGCAACTAATGATAGGAATATATGCAACATAGCACACTCTGATGTGTTATATGTACTGGCAGCAAGGTTTTTGTTTTTTTTTTAGTTGGAGTCTCTCACTCTGTCATCCAGGCTGGAGTGCAGTGGCATGCTCAGAGCCACCACAAACTCGACCTGCTGGGTGCAGGTGATCCTTCCACCTCAGCCTTTCAGGTAACTGGAACTATAGGCATGAGCTACCATGCCCGGCTAATTTTTTGATTTATTGTAAAGATAAGGTCTTGCCAAGTTGCCTAGGCTGGTCTCAAACCTGGGCTCAGGCAATCCTCTCACTTCAGACTCCCAAAGTACTGGGATTATAGGCATGAGCCACCGTGCCTGGCCCAGCAGGCGCTCTTAATGTGGGTTCCTCAGACTCCCACCCTCCACAAAAGTGTATTTTAATAGTAGAGTATTTCAATACAACTAGTTTCTTTGTAATCCTATGAACTTTATTTTATGCATATTAAAGCCCTGTATTGAAGAGCTCATACATTTCACTTAGACTATCAAAAGGTCATCATGGCACAAAAAAGGTGAAGAACTGCTTGAAACCAACATATTGGAGTTAAATTAAAATTGATTACTAGTTCAGGACAAATTAAAAGAAATAAAATTTGTGTTCTAATTTGCATAAAATAAAATATATCATTTTAAGTATACATTTTTGATGTGTTTTGACAAATTTATATACAATTAAAATAAAATTAGGCAGCTTTTCCATCACCCTAAAAAGTTCTATATCCCCTTCCAATCAATTTTACCACTGGAACCCTTGGCCCCAAGCAACCACTGGCAAGTTTTCTGTCAGTATAAATTAGATTTATAACAAAATAATGGTATTTTTACTAATATAAATGATTTTTAAGAAAAATTTCTATGGTTATAACATTCTAACCATATAGTTAGAAACTTATTTGGTTTCTAATTTAAATTGAAACTTCAAATTATGATATCAATAATTGATTCCAAATACATGAAACTTACCTTATAAAAAAAATACTGTACAAGGGTAGCTATCCTAATATAATAAAAATGACCATGAACAAAAAGCAATTTGGAGAGGAATTTAAATCTGGCTATTGCATAGTCACTGTTTCTTGCAGCCTGTCTTCCTTCTTTACCCATGATTCCTGTAACAAAGGGTTCAAAAAGTCAAGTTCACTAATAGCTGGTAAGTGTAATTTTCATGACATATCTTTAAATATCTTAATTATTTACAAGTATAGAATTTGAACACTAATCCTAATATACAGCAGATAGCCGATGTCCAAAATGTTGTTCTACTTAAATATGTAACTAATATAAAGCTACAATATATATACCAGACAGGAAGCATCAATATTCAAAGACTCAGAATATAATAACATGCAGATAATATAAAAACAATATTGAAAGTTCAAGATCTACAATGTCAAAAATTAGGCTAAACATGTACTCAGCCTTTGCACAGTTAAAAGGCTCCCTTCCTGGAAACTGGCAACAGCACTTGCTGGCTAGGTTAAATTGTCTAACAGCTTTTTTTTCACTTCTGTAAATCATGCTTGCATTGCTTGAAAGGTACCTAGGCCTCCAGGATGTTGCAGTTTAGCCCACTTAAAAAGTCACAATGTGGTTTAGCCTTTCTTAAGCAAGCCCCTACAGCTAATCAGGGCCTCTTGCTGTGGGACTGTTATGTCCAGCAGGCAACTGGCCGCCGGCCCAGCTCTTGGCTAATAAAAACCTCTCCTTTTTATAACTTGAACTTCTGGTGTTGGAGTCTGTGAATTGAGCATTCAGACCCTATTTCACAGGAACATCAATTTTTGCACTTAATAGCACAAGTACTGGGTTCTAGACAGATGGACAGAAAGAATGCTATAAAACAGATTTAACTTCACTATTTCCAATGAATACAAAAAAATTCAAATTAAATAATTTGAACCAAGCAATAAACTTTCATGTGTAAGTCAATGTGTACTTAAAAAAGTACATTTTAAATAAATAAATTTGAAAAATATAATAAATATAATATAGTAAATATAATAACATATCATGGCTCACTGCAGACTCAACCTCCTGGGCTCAGGCAATCTTTCCAACTCAGCTTCCCAAGTAGCTGGGACTATAGGCATGAACCACCATGCCTGGCTAGTTTTCAGATTTCTGGTAGAGATGAGGTCTTGCTATGTTGCCCATCCCAGTTTGTCTTTTTTATCTTTAAAATTTGTTTTGGGGAGTTTTTACCTCTGCAAGATCTTTTCCCTGTAGTTAACTATATTTCCTTGCTTTGGTATTGTGCTTAAAAGATACTTCTACCCTCAGATAACAGGATTATTCACTAAATTTTCTTCTATTACTTGTTATGGTCTTTAAAAATTATTTAAATCCTAATCTGGGCGGGGCACAGTATCTCACATCTGTAATCCCAGGACTTTGGGAGGCTGAGGCAGAAGGATCACTTGAACCCAGGAGTTCAAGACCAGCCTGGGCAACATAGAGAGACCTCTTCTGGACAAAAAATTTTAAAAAATTAGTTGGACATGGTGGCATGCATCTGCAGTCCTAGCTACTCTGGAGCCTGAGGCAGAAGGATTGCCTAAATCCAGGAGGTTGAGGCTGCGGTGAGCTGTGATCATGCCACTGCACTCCAGCCTGGGCGACAGAGTGAGACTGTGACTCAAAAAAGATCCATCTGGAATTTGTTTTGCTATAAGTAATGAAAAGAAACCCACTTTTTTCTTTTTTTCCAAATAAATGACCAGTTTTATAAATGTTTGTTACTAAACAATTTGTTGCCCTATATATTTGAAACATCTCCTTTGTCATATATTAAACTTCCAGATGCTTTATTCTAGTCACTGGTCTGTTTTGTTGTAACAGAATCACGCTGTTATAAATACTGTAATTTTTTTATCCTTTAATACATGGTATAGGACGTTACCAAATTGCTATGAAGATTTATGGGAAATAAAAACAATATCAAACTAGGAAAAAAGTAAGTTTTCAAAGTGAACAGTTAATTATCTGAAAGAGGAAGGAGTTGATTTGAGAGAGAGATACTGCGAATAGCCGATGTGATAACTACCCATCACAAGACATTACAGAAACTATTCCAGAACAGGACCTAGTGTAACTCTCACAATTTACCCTTCAATAAAAAACACCTAGCCACACTTTTCTTTTTTGCTCTGCTCTGTATTTGTAAAATAAAATTATAGAGACAGCTCAGAATACAGCTAACATAGGAAAGGATTAATAAATTAAATATAACGAAACGATATTAGTATTTTGGATTCAATAAAAGTTTTATCCAAAAAAAGAAAAAAGTTAGAATAAAGGCTATTAAAATTAGAAAACTATCTGAGGTTTTATGTTTTTATTAGTTTGGTACAGTTTCCTACCTCTAAAATTATCTTTAAGATGCATTGCAGGCCGGGCTTGGTGGCTCAGCCTATAATCCCGTGCTTTGGGAGGCTGAGGTGAGTGGATTGCCTGAGCCTGCGGGTTCGAGACCCCTCTAGGCAACTTGGCGAGACCTCATCTCTACAATAAATCAAAAACTAGCCGGGCGTGGTAGCACGTGCCTGTAGTTCCAGCCACTTGGAAGGTTGAGGCGGAAGGATCGCCGGAGCCCAGCAGGTTGAGGCTGCAGTGGCTGGGAGTGGCCACTGTACTCCAGTCTGGTCAACAGAGTGAGACTCCAACTCAAAAAATATATAAAATAAATAAATAAATAAAATGCACTGCAGAATCTTTAGGTTCACAAAGTGTATAACAGTAACATTCTAAAACAAGAATTTAAAACCATAGGGCAACTATAAATCACAAATTTAGGATTTAAAAAGGATAAAATAATGTGTGGAAGTACTTTAAAAGGTACAAAATGGCATATAAAAATAAAGTTACTTTTATTATGAAGAAGAATTGACAAAGATAAAATTCACTAATGTAGTAGTTATTTCCTTTAAATTTTGGAACTAAAATATACAAAATAGTAGGTTTAATTATAATAGGTTTCTGACGGGAATGCACTGTGATATGTTACCATGTTGTATTTAGTTTTCATTAACAAATTTAATATTGTACTTTAATCTATACAAGGAAAATTCTAAACCACCAAATAATTATACCACTTTAGAAGTTCAGGAAAAAAGTCAATCACCTATGCCAACATGAGCTTCCTGTATCATGCTTACATCATTAGCACCATCACCAACAGCCAAGGTGATAGGTTTCTCAGGTGAGATTTTTATCAGTCTTATTACCTGGAAGACATACAATAAATTAGGTCTTTATGTTAAAATTTCAATTTTCTTCAGTGTTAATATTTCAGTGAAATGTTTTTCAATTTTATTGCATTCACATAATATCATTTATCTAAGATGATTCTGTAATAAGAACAGTGAAGTGATAAAAAAATTTAATTTTATATTAGATAATAATATGCACTGGAATTAATTTTTTGAGAAATATTCCCATTAAAGTTTTAGAGATGTCTTTTAGAAATGTCAAAACAAAACAGAGAATTATCTTTCTATTTTTTGATGAAGAATAATCATCTTTAGAATACAGCTTAAATTTTTTAAAGGTTTAATAATAGTGTAAAAGACTGTACTTATGGGGCAAACTCCTCGGGTCCCCTCCCACTGTGGGAGCTTTTCTGTCCTCTCAATAAACCTGCTTTAAAAAAAAACAAAAACAAAACAAAAAAACTGTATTTACTTGAATTGTTAGGCAAAATTTTTAATTTCTCAATAAATTATTTTTACACTTGGTATAGAGGAAAGACAATTGTTTTGTAATAAAATTTAAAAAAATTTTTTAAAGTAATCAAGATTAAATCCAATGAAATCAAAAGAAAGATTTTCTGAAATTCTTGAATGTACTTTTATAAAGATCCTAAGTATTTGCCCTGTTTGACCTCTAGTTTTAGTTTCCAGAGACTAGGGTAAATGAATTATAATAATATAGGCACTGTAACAAAACTCCATGAAGCCAAAAAACCTGGATATCTCAAGTACTTATTAGATCGATATGTGAAACAATCAGTATTTAGATACACATTGCCAAGGATATTTATGAAATATATAGTTTAAGACTTCAAATCCCAAATTTGGAATGACAAAAAAGGTACAAACTTTCACTTGAATCACAGGTAGCTAGAATTTAAGTATTTCCTGCCTATAGCTCCATATTACAAATTAATTGGCTTTTTAACTTAATAGCCACTTTTAACAAAGATGTATCATTTCATGAGAATGCAATAAACAGATAAACAGAACCATCTTGAGATACAGATAATCTCCTAGGCTCCTTCACTAGCTAAGTAACAAACTGAAGTAACATTAGTTGTCACAGTTTAAATGTGTGTGTTCAGCAATGTCATGAACTTCTATCCTTCAGACTTTCCAGGTCATTATGAATAGCTGAAACTTTAATGTTCACTCTGAGAATTCCAGAAATCTAATGTACATGATTTAAATTCGCGAGATGTGACTGACTCATAGTAAAATGTATATACTGTACACCACCAAATTGAACTATGATGGGGGACTCCCCCCACAAAAAGGATTTGTTTTGGAGAGCGGGTCTCCTGTAGTATAGGCTTCCCCTGATAGGTAAGTTTAGTGTATGAGGTTTTCTCTTTCTTTGTTTTCCAATTTTTCAAGGACATTAAATATAATGGATGCTCTTGGTCTATATTTAGTCACAGAGGGAATAAAAAAGTTGTGAATATTCAGGAAGGCAAGTGCTTGTTTCAACATATGAAGAAAAGGAGTTTAAGAGTGGTTGAATAACACTGGAAATGTATGAAAAGGATATGGAAAAATAAGAACGTAGGAACAGAGAAAACTGAGGAGACTAGAAAGCGATATGAAAACCAGCTGTAGGATACACCGCAGAGTGAATGTGGGCCACAGGTAGCTTCAGAAATCCTGTGACAATTCTAGGAAGTCCCATCTTTTTTTATGGGTCAGTAGGGATGGCTACCATCAAGTTTGCTTGACAATGCAAACACCAGCTGTTTTGCTGTCTTGTTAATTATATCCACAGCTCCCTATAGGGAGGGGAGATGAACTTTCCCAGGCTTATCTGTGATTTCTAGCACACTGACTCTGACCCCTAGTTGCAGGGGTTTATGATAATTAGGCTTTTTACTCCTCTGTGGGGTCAACTGTTTTTCCTGAGAAGGAAGCCTATGTGGGCTTCTATGTCAAGTCAGAGATGTGGATGTGTGGGATAGTATAATGCCCATCGGCATTAGTGTACCAGCTAGTGTTGTTGTGAGAGGCTGTGTTCAGCTTCAGTGAATTTAAAAAAAAAATTTTTTTTTTTTGAGTTGGAGTCTCACTCGGTTGCCCAGACTGGAGTGCAGTGGCCGCTACCGGCCACTGCAGCCTCGACCTGCTGGGCTCCGGCAATCCTTCCGCCTCAGCCTTCTGAGTAGGCTGATGCGCTACCACGCCCGGCTGATTTTTTAAAAATTTATTGTAGAGATGAGGTCTCGCTGCCCAGGGGGGTCTCGAACCTGCAGGCTCAGGCAATCCACTCACCTCAGCCACCCAAAGGCGTGGGATTACAGGCTGAGCTACCGAGCCCGGCTGAATTTTTTTTTCAGATTCTTTCAATGCGTTTGCCCATTTTATGAGTGATTTACATGAACAACCTGTCCATACCATATTGAGTATTAAGCAGCTTTTGACCAAAAACTAATGACCCCTGTGCTCCACCCTTTCTATTCACCCAGTCTTGCCCCAAGTGACTTTTTTTTGCTTACTTGGATGAAAAATGTTCACAAAGGGAAACGTTTTGCCAAGGCGAAAGAGGTGAAACAAAAAATGGCAGAAGTACTAAAAGGCATCAAAACTGATGAGTTCAAAAACTGTTTCTGAGCAGTGGAAAACAGTCTCAATAGGTGTATTGCATCAAATGGAGAGTACTTTAAAGGTGACTGAAGTTTAAACATGTAAGAATAAATTCACAATTTTTTATAAATAAATTCCAGTCTTTTGGGTTCCCTCTTGTATGTAAGGCATTAACCTTAGAGAATATTTTTAGATTTAAATATTTACGAGACTTTTTATAACATATACATACTTTTGCTTTCTGCAGTGGTGCCATACGGCAGCATAATACAGCTGAACAATTTCTGCAAACTTCCATGAATAGTTTTTCATGCTCCCTGAGGGCAAGAGACAGGCTGGTCCCATCTACAACCAGCCCATGCTGAATCACATGATCCTCCGTAATTCTAAAAAATAAAATAAATACATCCTCTTTCAGATTCTTGGAAGTCATATTATTTACACTCATATAGAACAAAAGATTCTTACTGAAAGATGGATCATTCACCCACAGACATCATTGCTATAAAACAGGTATGTCAGAAAACAAACCCAGTTGTATTACTTGAAGTTTAAGATTAAGCAAAACTGAGTCACTGATATGAATAAACAGGTTATATTCAATTTTACCATGAACTTATATATAGATAGAGTAACTACAGTGAACTGTAACATAATCTGAGGAAATTCTCCCAAATTATGATTATGGAAGGTTTTACAAAAATAAAAACATTATTAAACATTCAGTAAATCCTATTAATTTTTAAAAGCTAAATGAAATAAAGAATGTTCAGGAAAATCCATGAGCTATAATCACCATATGTGTAAATAGAAAGCAAGAGAGTGAAGAACTCAGTACTAACCACTATGATGGGTTGTAAGGCCAGATAGTACTGTGGTGAAACCCTCACTTATGGGCATATGCTACATAAGTGCTATTCAAAGTACAGCCTGATGAATGGGAGCTAGGTAAATTTATTGCCAGTAAGAGATAAGGAGCTTTACACCATTATGATTCAACTATATCACTAAGCACACTATTTTATTCAGCTGTTTTTTCCCCACCAACCCTTTCTTGATGAAGGAAGTAGTACCTAGATTTATATACTAGTGCAAGCTCAATTCCCACTGCACACCAGCAAAGACCCTTCTGACTGTCTTTTTAAAACATCAGGTTAGTATCACATCAATGCCTGCAGAACACATATAAATAAAGCACTGAATTAACAACTACGGTATTGTCTTCTTGTGTTTGTTTTCTGGGTGAGCATCACAGGACCACAAATTACAGAAACTTGTAGGAGACCTAATATGCCTACAAACAAGAAACCCTGATGCTCACAATGATGCCCTCCTTAATTTACTGTGAAAATTAGACTGTGTTGAAAGGGGCCACCATCTGTTCCCATATGGGGCATAAATTTGATCTGCCCATAAAAAATATAGTTATAAAAAGACAAAATTTCGAGTATAAATTCTTATGAAATAATCTTTGAACAGTAAAATGCAGATGAATTTCCCAGTTGGGTCATGCAAAGTGTTTTCTGTAAAGGGCCAGATAGTAAATATTGTAATTTTTGGCTTTGTGGGTCAAGATGCAAAACTGAGAATGTTATAGCTGGGTGTGGTGGCTCATGTCTGTAATCCCAGCACTTTGGGAGGTGGAGGCGAGAGGACTGCCTGAGCCCACGGGTTCAAGACCAGCTTGATCAACTTGGCAAGACCTCGTCTCTACAATACATCAAAAAATTAGCCAGGATTGGTGGCATGCTCCTGTGGCTCCAGCTGCTTGGAAGGCTGAGGTAGAAGGATAACCTGAGCCCAGCAGATTGAGGTTGTGGTGGCCATGAGCGTGCCACTGCACTCTTCCCAGGGTAACAGAGTGAGACTCCAACTCAAAAAAATAAAAATAAAAAATTGAGGATTTTATATAAGTACTTATATAATGAGAAAGAAAAGAAACTTCAACAAAATTTGTATTGACTAAGTTAAAATGTAGTAATAATTGAGGTTACTTTTTAAAAATAAGTATATATTTTTTCACTGGCCAGGTGTGGTGGCTCATTCCTGTAACCCCAGCACTTTAGGAGGCCAAGGCAGGAGGCTTGCCTGAGCCCAGGAGTTCAAGGACAGCCTGGGAAATATAATAAGACCTCATCTCTACACCACCCCAAAATTAGCTGGGTGTGGTGGCACACACCTGTAGTATTAGCTACTTGGGATGCTGAGGTGGGAGGCTTCCTTGAGCTCAGGAATTCAAAGCTGCAGTGAGCTGTGATCATGACATTGCATTCCAGTCTGGGTGGCAGGATAAGATCCCAACTCAAAAAAAAAAAAAAAAAGTTTACTAATGAGAAGAATGAAAATTTTTTTTTGGGGAAAAGATTGTATTTTGCTTAATTGGGGTTCAAACCATCAAAATTAATGCAAATGTTCACCTGCTAATGTCTGCCTGTAATGAGACTTTATATTTCAATACAATAGAACTGTTTTTAATGAGATTTATAATTAAAATGTCTTTTCAAACAGGTAGCAGAGAAAAAATATCATTGTATAATAAACATAATCCTTAGTCATCTAATTCAATAATAAAATAATTCCCACTCCATTGTGCCTTAAAAGTGTGATGCTAAGAGTCCATTTTTCTTTTTTCTTGGTTTGACATGATGACCATATACTGACAATAATTTTTTATGCTATGGTGTTATTCATGGCACTCAAAAACATTACTGCATTATAATTGTGTCACTGTGATCTGTGGTGTATCAAGCAGCAGTGTGAAGTGATGAAAGTTATTTCATAAAGAAAGTTTGCTGCAACTACTCAACTCTGGTTCTATAGTGTAAAAGCATACATTAGCATATGTCAACAAACAAATATGGTTGTGTTTCAATCAAATTTTATTTACAGACACTAAAAATCTGAATTTTATGTAATTTTTCACTTCATGAAATATTATTCTTCTTTGGATTCCTTTTTAGCCATCAAAAACTACTTTTAGCTCATAGGCTACAAAAACAGGCCATGGGCCATAGTTTGCTGGCCCCAGAACTGTATGATACAGGTACATATATTCTCACCTTCTGGCAAGTTGCCTCAATTGTTCAGCACACTCATTGTCTGATTTCTGGTTTATAAGTTCAAGAATGTTCATGGTTCTATGAAAATGTCCACAAGATAAACTGACACTAACAGCTGTTTCATGTTTGTCTCCAGTGAGTACCCATACTTTGATACCAGCCATTCTTAATGCTTCAATAGTTTCTCGAACTTTATCTTGTAGTCTGAAAAGAAAATAAATAAATTGGTAGTAGAGAACACTTTTCTGACTATATTTTAAGTTAAACTATTCTGACTGTATACTAAATTAAACTATATATATATAGTTTATATAGTATATAGCATATGTAAGGTAAATTCTAAACTCCTTGACCTAGGGATGTTATAATACAGCAATATAACTGGAATTTTCTATTAGGAAAGAAACAAAAATAAAAAGATTAGTGATTATCTGGCTAACAACAACAAATCAACCAATTAAAATCTACAACTTCTTATTTTAAAAGTATACATTCAAGGTTGACATTTATTTTAATAGGATGTCTTAAATTTCAAATCAGTAGATTTTTCTCTTTTTGTGAAGAAAAACCTCTCAAAGCACTCAGAGTCCAAAAATCAGACTGTAGAAAACAAAGCGGTACATAAGGTGAGCCTTAATAAATCTCATAAGGGTAAATGAAAACATAAGATTTAAAATATGCAAATATCCTCAGATCTAGGTGGTAGAAAAAAAAATAACAACAAACTTCATTTATAGAATTCAATCTAACTCATAAAATTCAATTTAACTCAAGAAACTATAAAACAGACACTGAGATAAATGCTGGGGAACAAAAATGAAAAATAAATGGATTCCAAGGAATTCACAGGCTAACAGAGGAAAAGGTCTTTAAACAAATAATTATAAAACAGTGCCACAAGGACAACAACAATAACTACTACAGTGAGACTTCACAAACAAAAGAATTTCTAATCCTCCTGGGTGTCAAGAAAGGCCTTACTGGAGTGGGGCTAATATCTGAGTCATACTTTATGACAGGTATTCACAGATGGATAGAGATGGGAAGAATCACCTAGGCGGAAGGCACAGCCTTACCCAGGAACAAAGGGACAGCATAGACTAGTTTTAACTATAGCTGGCATGCAGAGAACTACAGACAATTTGGTATTGTTGAACTAAAGTAGAAAGGGACAGTGGTGGGAGGTGAGGCTGGAGAATTAAGCAGGAGCTTAAAGTCTTTGCATGGCACCCTGAAGAGTATTCTAAAAATTCAAGCCTATAGGGAAAACTATAGATAGATGGTTTCTTGCATCTATTTCGGATACCTGGTTAGAAAAAATATTGCATATATTGACAGGGAAAAAATAAGACTTTAATTCTCATTTTGATTTTAAATATAATTATTTATCACAAGATGTTAATAAATAGGACTTATGTCATATATTAGAAACACACAGAAAAATTATTATGAGAGAAAAATGATACTGCTTACTTAGCTGATACTCACCTGTCTTCCACAGCTGTAGCTCCCAGTAAAACCAGATCTTTCTCTATGAACTGGAAGACATCTGCCAATTTTTCTTCCCGTTGCTGTAAGGCAGTTCTTGCTTCAAATAGACGTCTATCTATTTCCTCATACTCTTTTGATGTAAATTGTCTATAGGCTATACACAGAGTTCTTAGCCCTTTCTAAACAAAATTTAAAGACAAAAATTGAACACAAATAAATAATGGAAAATCAAGAAGTCACTGAAATAAACTGAGGACCTATTGCCAAAATCAATTACAAATCATTTAAAGCACCATCTGCTAGTGATAGGAAATAAATCAAGTGTCACAAAGCCCTATTGATCTGTGTTATGGGGCACATATCATAGATCTTTCAATTTCTGAGTTCCTAAAAAGCTGCTCAAAATGATTAAAGTCGCCGGGCTCGGTGGCTCAGCCTGTAATCCCGCATCTTTGGGAGGCTGAGGGGAGTAGACTGCCTGAGCCCGTAGGTTTGAGACCCTCCTGGGCAGCGACACCTCATCTCTACAATAAATCAAAAAATCAGCCGGGCGTGGTAGTGCATGCCTGTAATTCCGGCTACTTGGAAGGCTGAGGCAGAAGGATCACCGGAGCCCAGCAGGTCGAGACTGCGGTGGTGGGAGCAGCCACTGCACTTCAGTCTGGGCAACCGAGTGAGACTCCAACTCAATAAATAAATAAATAAATAAATAAAGTCATTGAATTGTAGGATATTAGAGTCCAAAAAGGATCATAAAGACTATATTATTTGTGGTTAAAAAATTATGGTACATCAAAGGTCAGAAAGTTCTATGATGCGACCTTCAGGATTATCCAGACAGCCTGCAGGTTCTACTCTCCTGCTTTTAACTTACAAACCCACTTTTTTATACTTTACAAGGTTGTTTTTTTTTTTTTTTTTAAGCAAAGCCGATCATAATTTCCTGAGGATTCATTGTATGACAAAACTGACATAAAATAAAGAAGTCTGTAAATGGCTACTTTTCAACACATGATGCTTTTCAGATGTATCAAATGAATGATTTTAAATAATATCATTAAATCTTTATCAGTGAATTGGAATCAGAATTATCTGATTTTACTGGGCTCAAAGTTTTCTTTTGGTATTAATCTCTGAAAGTTTATATCTAAATCTAAAGACATATATAAGTTCCTTTTCTTGCTATATGTTTTCCTCAGAAAAACCTGTAACAAATGTTCTAATAAAAAAACTTAGAAAGGGTGAATTTTAAAATATAATATAGAACTATTTAGCAGTTTTCTAAATATTGGTATTCTCTCACTTATAAAAGACTCACACCTAGAAATAACTGTTTTTCTTAATTAACTTATCTGTGACTGCTAACATCAACTTATGTCATTCCTAGTTATTTTCCTGGTTGCCACTGATGTGAATTCACCTCATCGTGGAAGACTGTCTTTTCAGGTTTATAATCCGAATAAAAATACAAAGTATGGAATGCTAGTCAGTGGTGTCTGAGGCAAATACTGGATATGTCTGCAACTTTCAGCTGTATTGTGAAAAAGGTGACAATTTAGAAAAGACCATTTCATTGTGCTTAATGACAGAAGTCTGAGGCAATCAGCTTCAGATTTTTTAAAATTTTCAACCACTTAGTATTAGGGAAGTGAAAAATTTGCTGGTCATGAACGTGTTAACAATTAAGGAGTCATTAGTTATTAATATTAATATATCATTCATTCATTCATTCTGCAACACTTACTGAGAACCAACTATGTGCTAGCATTGTTCTGAATATTAAAATGGTAGTAAGGTAGAATAATGTCTTTGTTACAGTATGATGGGTTAACTGGATCATACACAATTGGGAAAAAAGTAATGGGAGAAAAGGAATAATAAATTAGTAAAGGAGGAGATGAGCAGAGATGACTATGGAGTATACACTTACAGACATGCAAAAATGAGAGATGATGAGGTTCTAAGACTGAGAGAGCGCTGGTTAATGATTTTGGTGTTCACTTAAATTATGGGTCTTTGTTTTGTAAGATTCTCCTCTATTCTTTTACTTTTTAAATAACAGAGACATCATTTACAGAACATAAAATTCATCCCTCTCAAGAGTACAAATACACTCTTAGTATATTCACAGGGTTGTGCAATCATCACCACCACCTAATTTCAGAACTTCTCATCCCCCTCACAATGACTCCTTTTTCTCCCTTTCCTCCAGCCCCTACAACCACTAATCTGCTTTCCCTCTCTTTGAATCTGCTGATTCTGAATATTCTATATAAATGTAATATGTGGCCTCTGTGACTAGTTTCTTTTACTCAGCATAATCTTCAAGATCCATCCACGTCGTAGCATATTATCAGTACTTCACTTCTTTTAACGGCCAAATAATACCCCAGTAAATGGATATACCACATTTGGTTTATCCATTCATCAGTTGGAATTTGGGTCTTTCCATTTTTTCGCTGTTAAAAAAAATGAATGCTTATGAACACTCATGTGGAAGTTTTTGTGAGGGTGTGCTTTCAATTATCTCGAGAGTGCATCTAGGAGTGGAACTGCTTGGTCATATGGTACCTCTATGTTTACCTTCTGAGGAACTGCCAGACTGTTGTTCAAAGTGGCTGCATCATTTATTATCCCACCAGTAATATATATATTGAGGGGTCCAGTATCTCCACATAATAAGGATTCCCTTATATTCTGTTCATAACACCCTTTTTTAGTAGTGTAGTTTGTGCAGTCCTTGCAACCAGAACTGGCCTGAATGTAATAGGTTTGAAGAGAAGACTCATATCTTAGCAAGTTAAGAGTAAGTTTTTAACACAAGGAATGTGGAGCCAACACACAGTGTAACAAAGCTGCAAAACTGCTATAATTTATCATACATTATTAATAAAAAATGAAGCCCCAAATAGTTCATTAATAGATCTTTTACATCACTTTAAATCATAGGAATTTGCACTCACCAAAGCAAACTCATCTACATGAATTCTGGTTTTTTCTACTTCTCCACCTATACATCTTGGGAGAATTGATGATTCAGCTCCTTTAGCAAATAGTAACTTCTCACCTAAAAAGAAAAAATGAGTCATCAAGCTCTTAATATTAGTAAAATAAAAATTTATGAAAGTTTACATTGGTTACCTGAAGGTGCCTGAACAATTACACTCATTCTCCTACGATCTGAATCAAATTCCAGAATATGAAGCAATTTGTATCTAAAGAAAGAAAATAAGAAAGACAAAAACTTTATTTTTTAAAATACTATTAAGTTACTATAGAAAGAATTCCTATAAAATGGCTAATTTAGAACAAGAAACTGATCAACTACATTTTCAAGATGATGAGTTATGAGCCATTAAAAACAGAATAGAAATAGAAGGAATCGACATTGAGTACTTCCTAAATGCCATTTACTTTACATACCTTATGTTACATACCTTATGCCAAGGAAGTAGGTCTCACCTCATTTTTATAGACAAAACCCATTAAACTCAGAAAAACGGAATAATTTGCTAAAGTCAATTAAGGTTATAAGTGGCAGAGCAAGATCGGAATCCAGATCTGTCCAGCTCCACTTAAGGTGATTAATTCTTAATCATTTTTCTGTCCTAATACACCTGACAAATATGAGTATAACCCACCCTCATTAGTATCAGAGGCTCATTATAGTAGTGATTATGAAGCTGGGTGCATGTGTGCAGGGGTGGAGAGGTGGTGACAAGTGCTACTCTAGGGAGCTGTACACGAATTTGTGTGGATAGGTGAGGTAAGGCTTGATAAGTCTTTCGGATGAATCTTACACAATGATGCACAGAGGAAATGCTTTGCACATTTCAAAGAAAAACAATGGCTTGAGTGATGGTTTATAAGTTCATGAAATTAGTTAGACAATCTCTCACATGGAAGTAGCCAAAGAATGGGGTTCTTTAGTATAGAAGAACAAGTTTGGAAAAGCATAGTTGGAGTTGAGACATAATCAGAATTGATAAAACCATGAAAAGTGTAAGTATAATAAGCAAGGGCTGTTATTAAAGAGTGGAACTATTAGAAATACACAGCTGTTTCTTAATGTTTGAAAGAAAACTATCATTGGAAACATAAGGAAAGTTTTCTTTATCCAGTGAGTAGAAGAGACCCATTACCCCAGGAGAGTTTAAAAATAAACAGTTAAGTAAATTCAAGAATCAATAAGCTAAAATACAGATGTAAGATTCAGAGCAGAATAGTGTTATAACTATGATGAGATGCAATGTAATGTTGACATATTCTAGAGTAGAGTTTAGTAAACATTTTCTGTAAAGGCCCAGATAGTACATATTTTAGGCTTTGCAGGCCATACATAGTATCTGTGGCATATTCTTTCTTTTTTTAAAACAAGCCTTTAAAAATGTAATTTGTAGGTTGTACAAAAACAAAAAAAAAAATATGTTACAATGTGTGAACAAAATTACCGTTCCAGTTTTCCAAGTGTTTTAACTTCCATCGTTTCTTCAGAATTGCCAATAAATACAACACCAATCCTAGGGATAAAAAGAACAAAGAGATATAAGACTTAAGAAATGATATTCCACAGCTGGGTGTGGTGGCTAATGCCTGTAATCCCAGCACTTCGGGAGGTGGAGGCAAGAGAATAGCCTGAGCGCAAGGGTTCGAAATCAGTCTGGGCAACTTGAAGAGACCTTGTCTCTACAATCAAAAGAATTAGCTGGGCGTGGTGGTGTGTGCCTGTGGTTCCAGCTACCTGGAAGGATGAGGTAGAAGGATTTTCCATACCTGGCAGGTCAAGGCTGTGGTGGCCATGAATGTGCCACTGCACTCTAGTAGGGGCAACAGAGTGAGACTCCAATTCAAAAAATAAGACAGTTCATATTGTACAATGTGTCATTACAGCTAAGTCTGAACAAAATCATTTAAAATTTATTTAAATGTACTTAAAAGTATTTCCTTTTAATAACCACTGCTTTTGGTGGAGCATAGTGGCTCACGTCTGTAATATCAGTACTCTGGGAGACCGAGGTGGGAGGATCACTTGAGACTAGGAGTTTGAGACTAGACTGGGCAATACAGTGAGTCCCCATCTTTACAAAAAAAAAGAGAAAATTAACAATTAGCTGGGTGTGGTAGCACATGCCTGTAACACCGGCAATTTATGAGGCTGAAGTCAAAGAGTCACTTGAGCCCAGGAATTCAAGACTGCAAGAGTTGTGATCGTGCCACTGCACTCCAGCCTGGGCAACAGAGTGAGACCCTGCCTCAAAAAAAAGAAAAGAAAAAAGAATATATATATCTCATTACTTTTAAGAACTAGAAGGATCAGAGTTTGTGTGGTACAATATATGCACAAGTATTTCATATGAATTTTATTGCACAGATTTCATAGTAATAAGATTGTTAAAGAGATCTTAAAAAATATGACTCAATATGAGCTTGGTAACGAAATTATTGACACATTTCAAAATCTCATTTACAATGCACTTCTACTTTTATGTGTTTATATGAATTGACAACTTAAAATTATAAATTTATGTTTGGAAATTTTAAATGATGATCCTTTAATGCTCTAACATTTATTTAAAAGATGTTTTTCTGAAGATTTTGAAATCAGACTGTATTACCTTGCAGCAGCTTCTACTAGTGCCTTCTCATCTGGCGAAGATGCGTAGTACTCCAAGTGGGAGGGTGCCAGGTTGGACTGCCAGGGACCATCACCAAAGCAGTCAGCCTGAACATTGCTAATCTGTACAGTGTGACAGAGACTGACTGCTTTAAAAAAGAGATCATGTTCTTTAACCTGCAGAAATATAATAACATTCATGATAAAAATACCATTTCAGAAACCAGAAACAGCATCCTAAGATCTAGAACAAGAATGTTATAACCTTGAGTGCCTGAATAATAGCTGGTTGTTTCCACCTTCAAAAAGAGAAATGTCACATTTGTTTAGAAACCTTTAACACAGGAGCATCTTTTTAGGAGGCATAACCAAATTGCAAGTAGAGGGAATATTCTTTTGTGGAAAAAGTGAGGTCTTTAGTATTAAATAAATTTAAGCTCTATTTCACTTCAAGGCAATAGAGCTTTTCTTAATTCAGTTCCATTTAAATACTCAGAGAGCGAATGCAGACACATATTAAACGATGAGTTTGGGCCAGGCACGGTGGCTCATGCCTATAATCCCAGCAGTAGGCAACATAGTGAGACCTCGTCTCTACAAAATCAAAAAATGAGCTGGGTGTCGTGGCATGCACCTGCAGCCCCAGCTCCTTGGGAGGATGAGGTGGGAGGATTGCTGCAGCTCAGGAGTTTGAGACCCTGACTTAAAAAAAAGAAATGACAAGTTAATCTGGGCTATAACTACAAATACTCAGCATTGTATTTTGTAGTGTTGAATCTAAGATATACAATTCAAATATATAGTACTCGCTGCACTGATACAAACTTTTCCTACAACCCAACAACTACTGAAGAGAATTATTTAACATGAAATCCTTATTTATTAGTTTAAAAATTACTTACTAGTTCAGTTTCATTTTCAGGACTGGTTCTAAAAGAACTGGTTGTAAGATGGGCTAAGTTGTTAAGATGGGATAAACTACTAAGGTAAGATAAGTTTCCTTCTGAAGAGTCTGGTGTTGGTCCTTCCGGTACAAGTCTACCATTGATTTCTTGGAATTTCATGCCATTAATTGAACATTCCCGAAACTGCATCTCATTTTCTGTCAGTGTACCAGTTTTATCTGTAAACACATACTCCACCTAGAAAGATAGAAAACAAAGAAAATAGACCTTTGTGTTCATGGCACTACATTAAACAACAACAAAATACTTGTCCTCTCTCTCTGGAAGTCAAGTTTACCTATTAACATTGATATATGGATGCTAAAATTCTTATCATCCAAACACAATAAAGTCATAAAGATGGTAAGGAAACAAAACAGGGTAACACAAAATATTTTAAATCTACATACACTTTGATGTCTGCGGCATTTTTAGATACATGATCATCTGTAGAGTTACCTAAGAATGTGGCATTAGAACTTCTTTTCTATACCTTAACTAAAGTGTTTTTAAGTAGTAGGACTCAATAATTATCTTTGAAGAAAGGGTAGAAAGGATGCTTAATAATCCAGAACATGAAAGGGTATCTCTGGGCCAGGAGAAATGGTATGGCGCTAGGAATAGGAATACAAAATGATAGCAACACAAGAAAGTTAGAGGTGAACAGGCATATAAAATAGAAAGACAAGGTTGAACAGGGCAGAAAAGAAACTTAGTGAAAGAAACTGAATGTTTAAAAGGAAAAACAATTTTTTAAAAGTAGATAAGACAAACAATTTTAATACTTTTGGAAATTAATTCCAGAAATTTTATTTTATTTTTTGAGTTGGAGTCTCACTCTGTCGTCCAGACTGGAGTGCAGTGGCATGCTCCTGGCCACCGCAGACTTGACCTGCTGGGCTCCGACAATCCTCCCGCCTCAGTCTTCCAAATAACTGGAACTACAGGCATGTGCTACCACGCCTGACTGATTTTTGATTTATTGTAGAGATGAGGTCTCACCAAGTTGCCCAGGTAGGTCTCGAACTTGCGGGTTCAGGCAATCTACTTGCCTCGGCCTCCCAAAGTGCTGGGATTACAGACTGAGCCACCGAGCCTGGCCCAGAAATCTTATTTTAAAAGAAGGTATGTCAGGCTGTGCACGGTGGCTCATGCCTATAATCCCAGCACTTTGGGAGGCCAAGGTGAGAGGACTGCCTGAGCCCATGGGTTTGAGACCAGCCTGGGCAGCTTGGCAAGACCTCATCTCTACAATGAATTTAAAAAAAGTAGCTGGGCATGGTGATGCATGCCTGTGGCTCCAGCTACTTGGAGGGCTGAGGTGGAAGGATCGCCTGAGCCCAGCAGGCCGAGGCTGTGGTGGCCATGAGCATGCCACTGCACTTGAGTGAGACCCTGACTCAAAAAAAAGAAAGAAGGTAGGTCTATGAAGAGAAGAATATAACAGTCAAGTCTTGATCCAACCAGGATAATGATGAGGATTTGAACACTGCAATAATTATTTAAAAAATAAATTCTTTAAAAAGATAGGCAGACATCACAAGAGAAGAACAAACTATACACCAACATCCCTTATAAATACACACAAACCAAATCCAGGAACAAGTAAAAAAGGATTTTATACCATGTGGGACTTAGCCCAGGAATGCAAGATTGATTCAACATTTTAAAAAATGTTACTCACTATATTAATAAAGTGGTACTTACTTATTCTGCTAATAAAATTATATTCTATTCTATTAGAGTTCATTTTAGTAAAGAATTTTTCTATCATTTATGGTATTAATTGATAATTTATTCTTTTAATTCTAATCTATTATATTAATTACTCTATAAAATAGAATATTTTATTATTCTTTATTCTATTAATAAAATAAGCATCTCAATAGATGTAGAAAAAGCACTTAACAAAATCCAATACCTTTCATGATAAAAAAACATTCAACAAACTAGGGATGGAAGGGAACTTCCTCAACTTGTTAGAAGTTTTCTACAAAAAAATCTCCTAACATATACTTTACAGAGAGAGACTGAATGTTTTCCTCCTGAGATCAGGAATAATAAAAAGATGCCTAGTCGGGCACGGTGGCTCACGCCTGTAATCCCAACACTTTGGAAGTTCAAGGCAGGAGGATCACTTGAGCCCAGAAGTTTGAGACCAATGTGGGCAACATAGCAAGATTTTGTCTCTACAAAAAGTCAAAAAATTAGCTGGGCGTGGTGGCATGTGCTGGTAGTCCCAGCTACTCAGGAGGCTGAGGCAGAAGAATCGCCTAAGCTCAGGAGATCAAGGCTGCTGTGAGTTGTTATTGTGCCACTGCACTCCAGCCTGGGCAACAGACTGAGACTCTGAAAGAAGAGATTTTCTGCTCTTGCCACGTTAATTCGACATCATACTTAAGGTTCTAGCCATGGCAATGAGGCAAGAACAAAGAAATAAAAGTTACCCTAATTGGAAAAGAAGAGGTAAAACTATTTCCAATGATTCAATGAGGTTGGTATTATGTACATTCTAGAGAAGAGGAAACTAAGGAGGAGTAGGATTATGTAACTTATCCAAAGTCAAAGAGCTAATAAGTAAATAGTGAAACTGGAAATAGGAGATAACATACTTTACCTTTGCTATCTGATATCTATAGTACATGTTGAATTGGAATTTAAATGTGGGTAGAGAGAAATATCACTTACCTATATAATAAGAGAAAATTCTTTTAGATCAAGAAGAATAAGAGATGATATTATGATATACATTAGCAGTCAAACAGAAATAATAGTCCAGAGATGGTTAGAATAGAGTCTGACCTAACTTTGAAAAAAGATATTAACTTTGGTTTTTAAAATATAGTATATACAAAATCAAGAAGTTTAATCTTTTAACTTTGATGACGTCATTATTGTAAACCTTCATAAGAGCTTTTCTTGGATAACATGGAAATGAAAGGACATATAAGAGTGTGAGATAAAGTAGATTTTATTGGTACAAAAATCAGAATAGTAATAGAAGCAATAAACATACATAAAACACTTAGTCTTAAAAGTAAAGAGAAAAGCTGAGAGGATTAGAAATTAAAGAAAGTAATCACTAAAAGTTTCTTAAAGAGAAAGTAGTTATAGATAGGTACATACAGTATGAGATTCCAGAAAGAAAATTCTATCATTAAGCAAAAAGGAGGAGAAGAAGCTTGAGATAGAAAAGGTCAAAGGCAGACTGGAAAAAAAATTGTTCAGAAAAGTAAAAATGGGCTATGTGTTAGGTTTTGAATACGTGATATATAATTAAAGAAATGTGACACGAATTGCTATTTGTTATCTACAGCAAATGTTATATAGCAAAATTTATTAAAGCCTTTTAAATGCTACTAAAAATAAATGGATCAACTTCTGGTTAATCATGGCAGGCTGAGCACATGCAGTTATCTCTGTTTCTCTTGAAATGTCCCCACAGTGAGAATAAAGAACAAAAATAATGGTTAAAAAAAAGTCAGCATCAGAGGGGAAATTGTAAGATGGAAAGATGGAAAGGAGATGAGTGAGTGGTAACTGATTTCCCACAACTCAGAATCTGAAACCCAAGCAATGAGGAAACCCATTCCCAGACACTCTCAGGAAGCAGGTACACCAGCTACCTTGAATCTGGGAGTACAGAATGGGGCTGAAAATGGGGTATTAAGAAGCAGTTTTAAATCCTGAAAACCCTTGTAACTTGCAAACTTGAGACTGCATCTTATTCATCGGAGCAATAGCTAGAAGGATTTATGCCCTATGGAACCAGAGGGAATGTGGAGTCCATGGACGACTGAAAACAGAGGTGAGACAGTGCACTAAACAGAGATTTCTACTGGCCAGCTCTAGCATTATAAGCAGCAGAAATAGTACCTGTAGTATTTCTCTCTGGGGAAATTGAAAAAATACCAATAAACACTGATGTCTAGGGAATATACCATAAAACAGCTTGCCTGCAAGCCCATTGAATAAAAAGTTTCTAATAAGCATATTAGTGCCTTATTTTTTAAACTTAAAATGGGCCAGGCAAGGTGGCTCACTCCTATAATCCCAGCACTTTGGGAGGCTGAGGTGAGAGGGTTGCCTAAGCCAGTTTGGTCAACTTGGCGAGACCTCATCTCTACAATAAATCAAAAAAATTAGCCAGGCATGGTGGAGCACGCCATGCCTGTAGTTCCAGCAACCTGGAAGGCTGAGGCAGAAGGATCGCCGGAGCTCAGCAGGTTGAGGCTGCGGTGGCTGGGAGTGTGCCACTGCCCTCCAGCCTGGGTGACAGAGTGAGACTCCAACTCAAAAAAAAAAAAAAAAAAAAAAAAATTTAAATGACAGCTAAAGATTAGTGTTCTTTCAAAGATTTTTTCGTACATGAAAGGTAGAGTTGAAAACAATTTACCATCAGTGCTGCTATAACACTGTCTTGAAAATACTAATTTGGCTGGGCATGGCAACTCATGCCTGTAATACCAGCACTTTGGGAGACCGAAGTGAGCTGACTGCCTGAGCTCAGGGTCCAAGACCAGCCTGAGCAACATGGTAAGACCTCATCTCTACAATAAACCAAAAATTAGCTGGATGTGGTGGCACATGCCTGTGGTTCTAGCTACTTGGAAGGTTGAAACCAAAGAATCACCCGAGTCTAGCAGGTTGAGGTTGCGATGGCTATGAGCATGCCACTGCACTTCAGCCTGGGGGACAGAGTGAAACTCCAACTAAAAAAAAAACAAAAACGCTAATTTATTCCAATGTAGTTTATATATAAGGGTACAATTTGAGCACAATACAAACTTGTGTTTCATTATACACAATTTTGTCTATAAGAAACACGAAGCGAGACCTCATCTCTACAATAAAGCAAAAATTAGCCAGCTGTGGTAGCGCGCGCCTGTAGTTCCAGCTATTGGAAGGCTGAGGTGGAAGGATCGCCGTAGCCCAGCAGGTTGAGGCTGTGGTGGCCGGGAGCGGCCACTGCACTCCAGTCTGGGTGACAGAGTGAGACTCCAACTCAAAAAAAAAAAGAAACACTAAGTGAATTCAGAAAACTACATACTAGCTGCATAAGACTAAGAATACATGAAATGCACAAACTTCAAAACTGCTACTAGCTACTTCGGTTCGTCATGTGTTGTGAGGCTCACTCGTCCACATCAGGTGTTTTAACTTTCCTTCTGATTTCAGACAACCTTCTTTCTAATACTTTAAAATAACACAAGATTGCAACCCTTCTGATGCCTACTTTTTACAAGCAAGCTTTAGATCTTTTCAAGATAAGTGCCATATTTATTATAATATTTGTATATTTCTTAACAATTTGGCAAGTGCAGTTTTTATTAAGTTCAACCTTTTTAAACGTGTTCTTGATAATGTTTTGGGGTTGTACTCCTAATACCATTCTCCCATAAGCTCTTTGGTTTTGTTGCTTTTTTTTTGTTTTTTTTGAGTCGGAGTTTCACTCCATCTTCCAGGCTGGAGTGCAACAGCACACTCATGGCCACCCAACCTGCTGGGCTTAGGTGAGCTCTTTTTTTTACTAGGCAATTGTTCACAGTGCAGTGATTTTTAAGGAATGCATATGTCATATTATAACAGAACTGACTGTTCTGGAAAAGGAATGAGAGGCAAACGAAGATAATGGAGGGAGCAGAGATGACTTTAAATCATCTAGTACATTAATATATTCAAAGAGGTAAAAGGACAGATTACAGTCAAGAAACATGAATAAAAGGCAATTTAAAAAACGATTCAGAAAATACTGAAATATTAGAAGTTAACAACATTAATGCAGAATAAAAGAAAACAAAAGATAGGTGAAGAGATAAAGCTGAGAAATTTTCCTAGGAAGTAGAAAATAAAAACATTTAAAGGAAAATGGAAAATTGAAGAGAGTTAAAGTATCATTATAAGTGGTCTGACATCTAAATAGTTAAGTTTTTTAAAAAAAAATAGAAAGACTTATCAAAGAAATAATGCAAGAACATCTCTAAAATTGAAGGACATGTACTTCCAAACTGAAGGGACTCACAGAGTTCATTACCTATGAAAGAAGAAGAAAAAACAAACACCAAGGTAACATCATAAAATTTCAGAATTATCGCATAAATAGAAGACCCTAAAAGTTTCCAGAGATAGGCTGGGCTCCGTGGCTCAGCCTGTAATCCCAGTGCTTTGGGAGGCCGAGGTGAGCGGATTGCCTGAGCCCGCGGGTTCGAGACCCGCCTGGGCAACTTGGCGAGACCTCATCTCTACAATAAATCAAAAACTACTGGGCGTGGCAGCACGCGCCTGTAGTTCCAGCTACTTGGAAGGCTGAGGCGGAAGGCTCGCCGGAGCCCAGTAGGTGAGGCTGCGGTGGCTGGGAGCGGCCACTGCACTCCAGTCTAAGCGACAGAGTGAGATTCCAACTAAAAAAAAAAAAGTTTCCAGAGATTAAAAAAACAGTTCACACATAAAGAACTGGGAATCAGAATGGTATTGAATTTCCCAACAGCAACACTGGAAGCTAGAAAACAATGAAGAAATGTTTTCACATTTTTGAGGAGAAATGATTTCCAATCTGGAATGCAATACCCAACTAAATTATTAATCAAGTGTGTGAAGAGACTAAAGATATTTTCAGACACACAAAGTTTCAAAATATTTTCCCATCATATCTCCTTTATCAAGAAGTTATTAGAGGATGTGCTGCACCAAAATGAGGGAAGTCAGAGGTGGGAAGATGTGGGATGCGGAAACCGAAAATCCAAATCAGGAGATGGGTAAAGAGAATTTCCAGGGTGATGGTAACGGGAAATGCAGAGTGACAGCTAAGAAGCAGGCCCATAAAGAGTAAGTCCAATTGGAGCAGGAAGATAAAAGCTAACACCAAAAAAAGGAAGAGGATGAGGGAGGAGGAAAGGAACTCTCAGATTACCTGATGCGTTTGCTTAGGTAGAGAGGTACTGCATATATTGTCAGAGACTTGTTTGAGGTATATGGAAATTAAGCAAGTGAAAAAACAGAAATAACTCTAAGGAAAACAAAAACTATAAGGAAGGAAATGTAGTTATAGTACTACCAGGTACACATATAAAACAGGGAATAGTGAACAATATTAGAACAGTCATAATAATGTCAATAAATAAATGTAGATTAAATGCAAATTGCAATTTAACAATATTAGGAGGCTGTGGAGAAGCAAAGAGAGCATGTCTGGGGGAATGATAAGTGTAAGAGCTATGTCTTTATAGTCCTTCGATAATGTATAAACTTAAGAATCAAGGGAGGGCACACCTCATCAACAAGGGTACCTGCATAATGAGCATTTGTATACCTAATCCTGAATTGTACCCCACATATTTAAAATTTTAAAAAAAGAATCAAGAAAAAACACCATATAGAAATATACTGGTAAATGGAAAAAACAACTTAAGATTAAAAAATCAGAAATAGGAATTAGGAGCAAAAGCAGGGCTATATAAGGTTCATAATATCTTCTGTTATTTAGTCTTTGTACATGAATTGCTTTAATAAAAACAACAAATTAGAAAAACAATGTCAAAAGCATTTTCACCTGTCCAAGCTCTTCATTCAGATCGGAAGTATTGACTTGAGCTTTCTGATCTGATTCTTCATGATACAGATCAAGATCCCAGCCAATAAAAAAAGATCCAAGAAATTTCTGCATTTCAACTGTCACATATAATGAAATTGGAATGATGAAATTGTAGAGTACCAAAAAAGCAAGGAAGTCCGAAATAAATCTCAGAATCTAGGAAAAAAGAAGAAAATACACAAGAATTTTTTCAGTATCACTGGAGAAAATTATCAGAAAGTTTCGTGTAACTATATCCTGAGGTAGAATAGTCTCTCATGAATTGAAATTCATCTACTGAACTGTCTTTTTAACATTGCATTTCCTCTGGTTATTTTACTGCTCATTAGAATCTTAACCAAAGAAAAGGTTAAATCCAAATTAATTTGTTACTTTTCAAAATTTAACAAAAAGTCTGGTGTGACTGAAACTTCTTTTGACAAAATTATAATCTCTGAAGAGTATTTATCCATTTGACTTCTACCCTTTTAAAACACAGATAACTAAAAATTGAATGTAACTTTTAAAAACTATAAAATAGTTGCTGGGCTAGAGTTGCTAGAAACTAAAACTCTCAAGTACAGATCACACAGCAACAGCCTACTTAATGGCTTAGCAGCACTACATTTCAATATGCATTCTGTGAAAGGAAGAGTACCTAATCGTGAATGAAACTGAAAAATATGACCCTCAGATTATCTGCTTTGTAGTTTCCTGAGATCACAATTTGTCTTCCAACAAGTGCATTTTAATCTAAAGTGAAATGTGGAGATGATTTACCAAAATTGTAGGTTAAATTCTCTTGGTGGTCCATATTTAATCAGTTCAAAACTTTATATGACATAATTAGTATATTGTTTCATATCATTAAAACTGACAATAAGAATCCTTGAATTATTCAGGCAAAATAAAAAATAAATCAGTTTACTCTTTAAATCATTCAGGATAAGATACAGTAAGAGGAATAGAAAACTGAATTTGCAGTATTGATGTGGAATGCAAATAGAGACGGATTTAAGATTCTGTGACTTCTTTGAACTATTCAAGTCATGCCACAGGGAATGCGACTGCGTATGCCCTAAATTGCAAAAAAGTATACCATGACAAACATGCTGGTTTCTTTGCATTTGCAATGCCATTTTGTCACCCTTCAGTACTAATGGTTTTAGAAGTCACAGTAGTCCCACCAAACAGAAGTCACTATCAAAGCATTAACTATGTCAAAGAATAAAGTTTCCTTTACAGGAGTCAAGAACACCATAAAATACCTTACTACTATTTCTCTGATGTTCTGTTTTTTGGTTATACCAAGGTTCATCCCATTTTTCTTCAGCTTGCCATGCATATTTCAAGATAGTGCTGATGATGGCTTCAGAAATAAGAATTATTAGATAAATTATCAAAAATGTATTCATTGACCTGAAACAAGAAAAATATCAATCAAGTGTTATTATATTTGCCTGGAAATTGAGCCTTGTAGTAAGGAAGAAGATACTATATAAAGAAGATACTACTGTAGCGATTTTAAAGGACATAGTTTTTATATTTAAGAAATAACCATTCAATAGAATCTATTTACTAGAAATAAAAGAATCAATACATACAGATGATAAGCCTCACTATTTACTATAGCTATGTTACTGTTCAAAATGTTTATAGCAAATGACAGTTTTGGCCATTACTTTGCCATAAGTAATTATTCTTTGATTTTTTTTTTAACATTTTCAGCACCCATCTAATTATAAGTATGATAACTAAAAATAAGTAACATTTTTATAGCATTAAAATGTTATAAAACTTTTGTCATAGCCACTATTTTATATAATCTTTACAAAAACACTATGAAGAAGAAATTATTGCATCTTTTTTGCTGATGAAGACCAAAGTCCAATATCATCCTGTAAACTTCCCTAAATCACATAAGTCAGAAATTGACTTCAGAATCCCTCTTCTCTTTTGGGTAAGCTTGATGTCACACACCTTTGATTTTAGGTTTAAAAACATAAATTATTAATACAACTAAATATTTTATCATTTAAAAATTCAAACATATACAAAATAAACAGAATGGTATAATGAACCCCTGTGCATCCAACAAGTACTGAGGGAAAATACAGGTCACAGACTTTGTAAAAACTCCTAAAGACAGAAAAAAAATGCCTGATTCCTGATTTGTCTCCCTAGGTCTTCCATAATTCAGCCTTATCTTAACTATGCAATAAGTTGATATTCCACTATCTCCAATGTAAACTCTCTATATACTGTAGTGAGAGTAGGTGGGGAGTAAGGGACACAAGAAAAGAACTCTTCTCTGTTGAGTATTTTGTGTCAGGCACAGTATTCAGGACTTTACCTAGAGCAGCACTGCTCACATTTTTACAGATGAGAACATTTGGGAATGAAGAGAATGAAACAACTGGGCCAAGGTCACATAGTAAGCAGGTGATCTGAAGTTCAAATTCTACACCTGTCTCCAAATTATGAGATCTTTTCATTGAACTTGTCACGTCTCCTTTTGATAACATAATGCCACAATGCCTGGTATATTTCCATCTTTCTGCCTTTGTGCATGCCTTCCCTCATCAGATACGCTCTCCTTTTTGCTTACATTGTTTAACCTATTTTTCAAGGTTTAACTTAAAACCCATCACATGCCTAAAGTCTGTCTAATTACTTTAGTTTATATTCAATTTAAACTATTTAAATTTAAGACTAGTACCACAGTTCCTATTATTTAAGTTTTCATTTTATGTTAGTTTTAACTTTAAACTTGATGAAAACTCCAAAAGGAGAAGGAAGTCTCTTGAAGAAAACCTACCACAGCTACAGGTCCACAGAAAAATAAAGATTTCTGGATTGAGTTTTCTCAAGCAGAATTCAGTCAACTGTTTCAAAGTCTCCTATAGTTTCTGAATAAAACTTTAAAGTTGAGATGCTGATAAATCTTCTATTTTTACTAACGTATTACCTCTCACTAACGTCCCCTTCCCAATTGCAACTTAATATAACAAGTCTTCGACTTTACTTTTTAATAAAATATTTTAAAAAATAAAATGCTTTAGGAATTTGCATGTCATCCGTGTGCAGGAACCATGCTAATTCTTCTATCATTCCAATTTTAGTCTATGTGTTGCCAGAGTGAGCAAGCAAATCTTTTTTGTTTGTTTGTTTGTTTTGAGTTGGAGTCTCACTCTGTCGCCCAGACTGGAGTGCAGTGGCCGCTCCCGGCCGCCACAGCCTCGACCTGCTGGGCTCCAGCGAGCCTTCCACCTCAGCCTTCCAAGTAGCTGGAATTACAGGCATGCGCTACCACGCCCAGTTGATTTTTTTGATTTATTGTAGAGATGAGGTCTTGCTGCCCAGGCGGGTCTTGAACCCACGGACTCAGGCAATCCACTCACCTCAGCCTCCCAAAGGCACGGGATTACAGGCTGAGCCACCGAGCCCGGCTGCAAGCAAATCTTTTAAACTGAAAAACAAATTTTGACACAAAGAAATCTTATTGCAGAAAAAATTCAAACACATGCAAATAAACAGAATGCTATAATGAACCCTTATATGCCCAACATAACTTCAAAAACTAAACAATGTCTATCATTCTTTTTTTTTTTTCAGTTGGAGTCTCACTCTGTCATCCAGGCTGGAGTGCAGTGGCATGTACTCCAGGCATGTGCCACCACACTCGACTATTTCTGATTTATTATAGAGATGAGGTCTCTCCATGTTGCTCAGGTTGGTCTTGAACCCCTAAGCTCAGGGAATTCTCTCACCTCTGCCTCCCAAAACGCTGGGATTATAATACATTAAAAAAAAATTAGTTGGGCATGGTAGCGCACGCCTTGGAAGGCTGAGGCAGAAGGATCATTAGAGCCTGGCAGGTTGAGGCTGTGGTAGCCATGAGAGTGCCATGACACTGTAGCCTGGGGGATGGAGTGAGAGCCTGACTCGAAAAAAAAAATTTTTAATTCCATATATAGTGTAACCACCACTATCAAGATACTAAACTGTTCCATCACCTCATATAAGAATTCCTTCATGCTAAAACTACCTCTGTATCTGTACCTATCCTGTCCCCTGGCAATCACTAATCTGCTTTTCATCTCCATAGTTTTGTCATTTTTAGAATGTTACATGAGAATCAAGCAGTATATGATCTTTGAGCCTAATGTTTTTCAGTAAAGATGGTGCCTCTGAGGTTCATTCAGGCTGCTGCCCGTGTTAACAATTCTTTCATTTGTATTGTTAAGTAGTGTTCCAGTATATTGATGTCCCAGAGTTTATTCAACTGTTCACCCCTTGAAGGACACAGGGATGTTTCTAGTTTACTGCTCTCACAAATAAAGTGGTTATAAACACTTCTGTATAAGTTTTTGTATCAGCATAAAAATAATTTCTCTGGGATTAATATCCAAGAGTGCAACTGCTGGGTCATATGGTAAACACGTTTAGTTTTGTAAGAAACTGCCAAACTACTGTCCAAAGTGGGTACACTCTTTTTCATTCCCACCAACAATGTATGAGATTCAGTTCTTCACCTTCTAGCCAGCATTTGGTATTACCATTGTTTTTATCTAATAGATGTGGTGATAATTCCATGTGGTTCTAATTTGCTTTTCTCTGATAAGTATTGATGTTAAACATCTTTTTATGTGTTTAGCTGCCACCTGCAACTCCTCTTTAGTGAAATATGTATTCACGTCTGTTGCTTATTTTCTAATTGGATCATTGCATTACTGCTGAGTTCGAGAGTTCTTTAAATCCCTAAATTTAAGGCCTCTGGGAGATCTGTTGTTTACAAATATCTTCCCAACCTGTAGTTTGTCTTTACACTCATTTAACAGGGTCTTTCATAGTCCCAAAGTTTTTAATTTTGATAAAGTCCAATTTATTAGTTTTTTTTCATTTAGAAATTGTGCTTTTAGTGTCATATCTAGTAACTCATTGCCTAACTCAAGGTCTTGAAGATATTGTTTTCTTCTAAACATTTTATAGTTTTATGTTTTACACTGAAATCTATGCTCCAATTAAATTTATTCATATAGTGTGAGATTTAGGTTCTTGTTTTTTTTCTATTGATGTCCAATTGTTCTAGTACCACTTACTGAAAAGATTATCCTTCTTCCATTGTACTGTGCTTGCACCATTGCCAAAAATCACTTGGATGTATTTATGTTGGTCTATTTTGAGTTTCTTTATTTTACTACACGAATCTATATGCCTATCCTCCACCAACACTAACTTGTCTTGACTACTGTGGCTATACAGCAAGTCATATTAGATGGTGATTGCTCCCATTTTGCTTTTCAGTTTCAAAACTTTTAGCTATGATAGCTCCTTAGCCTTTCTATATAAATTTCAAAATAAACTTGTCTATTTCTACAAAAAGATCTTGCTAATATTTTGAAAGGAACTGTATTTAACCTATTAACTGATGTGGTGAGAATTGATATATTTACTGTACTGAGTCTTTCAATCCATAAACATGATATAACTTTTCATTTATTTAGATCTTTGATTTCTTTCCTCAGCATTTTGCAATTCTCAACATAGAGATTTTATGCATTTTGATAGATATATATGTAGGTTGTTCTTTCTTTGGCGAGCTCTAGAGTCTGTAGGGCTATCCCCTCTTTCATACCTGATATTGGTAATTTTTTAGTTTTTCTTCTACCATTTCTGTTTCCCCCTTCGATCAGTCAAATTTGGTAGAAATTTATCAATTTTACCAATATTTCCAAAGAACCAACTTTTGGCTTTAATTTTGTATACTGTTTCTCTGACTTCTAGTCCATTGATTTCAGTTTGGGTCTAATTGTCCCTCTTTGTCTAGCTTCCTAAGGTACTAGATGAACTCAGATGATTAATTTTAAACTTTTCAGTCTGGCACGGTGGCTCACGCTTGTAATTCCAGCACTTTGGAAGGCTAAAGTGATAGTATTGCCTGAGCCCAGGAGATTGAGACCAACCTGGGCAAGATGGTGAGACCTCGTCTCTACAATAAATAAAAAAATTAGTAGAGTGTGGTGGCGCACACCTGAAGTTCCAGCTACGTGGAAAGCTGAGGCGAAAGGATCACCTGAGTCCAGCAGGTTGAAACTGCGGTGGCTGTGAGCATGACACTGCACTGTAGCCAGGGCAACAGAGTGAGACTCCAACAACAACAAAGAAAATTTAAGTTTTTCTTCTTTTCTTATGTAAACATTTATAGCTAGAAGTTTTGCTCTGAGCTAGGCTTTGCCTTGCGTCTGCAAATATGAGTATATTAGGTTCAAATGACCATTTCGTTTGAAATTTCAAATTTCCCTTTGTGATTTCTCATTTGACCCATGAGTTATTTAGAAGAGTTTTTTTTTTTTTTAATTTCCAAATATCTGGGCATTTTTCTTTTGGTTTTAATTTCTAATCTAATTACAGAGTATGTAAACATACTCTATCATTTTAAACCTTAATTTTGTTTTATGGCCCATAACATGTTTTGTCTAGTCAGACTTGCTATGTACAATTATGTAACCATTCTAGCTGTCATATGTTTACTATTTGCACGGTATTTTTTTTTTTTATGTCAACCTGTTTGTGTCTTCATATTTAAACTGCATCTCTTCCAGAAAGCACAGTTAGGTCCTGCTCTTTTATCCAATTTGACAGTCTCTGACTTCATTAGACTGGTGCATTTAACCAAATTTAAAGTATACCACACACAATGTAATTTTTGGTCAGATTTAGAACTACCATTTGCTATTCGTTTTCCATTTGTCTTATTTGTTTTTTTTTTCTGCTCTTCTTGCCTTGTGTTTATCAAATATTTTAAATATTCAGTTGCTCTAATGACTTATTAGCTATAACTCTTTGCCTTATTGTTTTTAATAGCAGCTCTAGGGATTAGAATATACATCTCTATTTATCATTTATACTCTTGCCCCCATTTTTGTGCTACTATTGATGTAATTTATGTATTATAAATGCCACAATACAGTGTTTTACAATTAACTTTGAACTGTCTCATAACTTTTAAATAAATTAAAGAGGAAACAATGTTTCCCATATATACATAACCTTTTGTATTTAGGAACATTTTATTTCTGATTCTCTTTATTCCCTCTGAGGAACTACCTTTAGCATTTCTTGTCATATATATGAGGAAGTAAATGCTCTCAGTTTCTGTTTATCTGATGATATCTTCATTTCACCTTTTTTGGGAAAGAGTTTTGCTAGATATCATATTTGGGGATGACTCTTTTTCTTTCAGCACTTTTCAGAAGTTATTTGATTGCCTTCTGTCCTCTGCTGTTTGTTTGTTGTTTTTTTTTTTCTGGTACAGATTTATAGGGCCTATAAATAATTTTGTTACATGTATATATTGCACTGTCACCAAGTCAGGGTATTTAAGGTGTCTATCACCCAAGTACAACACATTCTTGTTAAGTACTCTGCTATCAAACACCCAATTTATTCCATCTATCTCACTGTATGTTTGTACACTCTAACCCACTTATCTTTATCCACTCTCCTCGCCCTCTACTCACCCTTCCCAGTCTGTTATCTATCTTTCCAGTGTCCACCTAGAAAACTTTTGGCTCCTACATGTAAGTGAGAACATGTGATATTTGTCTTTTTATGGCTCACTTCAAGCTCCATTCATGCTGCTGCAAATGACATGATTTCATGTGTTTTTGTTGCTCAACAGTTTTCCACTGTGTATATACAACATATTTTCTTTATTCATTCATCTGATGTACACTTAGGTTCCATATATTTGCTACTGTAAACAGTGCTGCAATAAACATGCAAGTGCAAGTATCTCTTTGATATACATGCTTTTATTTTTAGTAGACACCAGTAGATGGGACTGCCAGAAATATTTTCTATTTTTCTTTAGATTTTAGTAGACCATGATATGCTTAGGTGTGGTTTTCTTTGCATTTTTTTCCTGCTTGGAGTTCACTGATCTTCCTGGGAGTGTAGGCTAAAAGTTATTCTCAAATTTTAGAAATTTTCAGTCATTATTTTGTCAGATATTTTTATTCTGCCCTTTTTGCTCTTTTATCTCCTGGGGGAATAAATTACATTTATGCCAGTAATTCTATTTTTAGTTTTTTGAGAAATTCTCATATTGTTTTCCATAGTAGCTCTACTACTTCATATGCCTACCAATAGTGTATAAGAGTTCCTTTTTCTCTGCATTCTTGCCAATATCTATTATTTTTTATTTTTTTAATAGCAGTCAATCTGACTGAGGTAATAAGGTAAGATGGTATCTCACTGTGGTTCTGATTTTCATTTCTCTGATGATTAGTGATGCTGAGCATTTTTTACTGTATCTGTTACCAATCTGCATGTTTTCTGTAGAGAAATGTCTATTCATGCCCTTTACCCACTTTTAATTAGATTATTTGTTTTTCCCCTGTTAAAGTGTATAAGTTCCTTATACAGACTTGGTATCAGTCCCTTGGGTAAATAATTTGCAAATATTTTCTCTCATTCTACAGGTTTTCTCTTCACTCTAGAAGAGACAAAGGAAACTCTATTTCCTTTGTTATTCAGAAACTTTTTAGCTTAATATAAACCCATTTGTCTATTTTTTGTTTTTGTGTGCTTTTGAGGACTTAGTCATAAATCCTTGGCCAAGACCCAATGCTCAGGACAGTAGTCCCTAGGTTTTCTTCTAGTATTTTTATAGTTTCAGTCTTACATTTAAAATCTTTAATTTGTTTGAGTTAATTTTTTAACATATCAAGTGACAGGCATTCAGTTTCATTCTTCTGCAGTTTTCCCAGCAGTTTATTGAAGAGGGTATCCTTTCCCCAATGTCCTCTTCTGTTTTTGACGAGAAACAGGTATCATTCATATTGTTATTCACTCACATGTGATGTGTTTCCTTTGATTCCTTGAAATATTTGCTATTTTTCTTTAGTTTTTAGTAGACCATGATGTGCTTTGGTGTGGTTTTCTTTGCATTTTTTTCCTGCTTAGAGTTCACTGATCTTCTTGGCAGTGTAGGCTAAAAGTTTTTCTCAAATTTAGAAATTTTCAGTCATTAATTTTTCAAATATTTTTATTCTGCCCTTTTTTCTCTTTTATTTTTTGGGGAGAATAAATTACACTTATGCCAGACAACTTAATATTGTCCCACATGGCTCTAAAGTTCAGTTCATTTTTCCTCCATCTTTTTTAAAATTTCTACCTCAAACTGAATAACTCCTATTGCTTTTTCTTCAAGTTCACTGACAATATCTTCTGCTTTCCTCAATATGGTGCTGAGTCTATCTAATGATGTTTGCATTTTGGTAATTATATTTTCAACTCAATAATTTCTATTGGGTTCTTTTTTATAGTTTCCATTTCTCTGCTGCGTTTCCCCATATATTTATTCAAGTTTTCCTTTAGGCACTTAAAATATTTATAATATCTGCTTTAAAGTTCTTGTCTGCTAATTGCAAGCACTAGATTATCTGAGACAGTTTTGATTAAGTACTTTTTTTCTGCTTTTTTTTTTTTTTTTAACATACTGGACTTTATAAATAATACATTGTAAATAGTCTGGGGTTTTTTTTGTTTGTTTGTTTGTAGAGACAGGTTCTCACTATGTTGCCCAGGCTGGTCTTGAACTGCTCCTGGTCTCAAACAGTCCTCCCGCCTTAGCCTCCCAGAGTGCTGGGATTACAGGCATGAGCCACTGTGCCCAGTCAGTCTTGTATTCTTTTATTTCTCAGAAGAATGCTAATTTATATTCCAGTAGACAGTTAACTTGGCTAGGCTCAAACACCAAACTGTCTCCACTGCAATGGGCAGTAGCAAAATACTCTGCTGGATTCTCTTGGCTTCCTGCTGTCATTTTTCTGCCAAGCCCACAGGAGTCTCTCTTGCTCATGCATAGTTCTAGCAGTCAGCCAAGGACTTGGGCAGTATTTATGTGCAGGTTTTGGAGTTAATTCTTTTATGTGGCTTTCTCTTTTACATATTCTCCCCTAACTTTCCAGTTGCTCTTCTAGCTTTAAACCTTGTCCTCTGTACTTCAATCCAGTAAAGCTTAGAATTTTTGATGTCCCAAGCAGCATACACATTGAGGAATGTCCTCAGGCAAAAAGCTGTACTCTTAAATCTTTCCCCTTGCTGCTGTCAACTTCGAAGATTAGACTCCTTGACAGTTTCTATTTGCTTCAGGTAACTCTCCAGTACTTTCACATAGTTGTTTATTTTTAGGAATTTTTTTTTCCATTTTATGATTGTTATCTGCCAGTTATCTGATCAAGTTACCTCACCATTTACCTAACAGTATTTACTTTTAAAGTCATACTTTAGCATCTGCTATGCTAAACACTATGTAAGATGCTACCTGTATACACAAATATAAGAAACTATTCCTATCCCCAAGGATATATTTTTGTTTACTTGCCTTGAAAAATTTATTTTTATTCACATATCTTATACATATACCAATAATATATACATAGTTATAATTATATGTAAATAAATGAAAACAGAGTTTTTCTTACTTTTCTACTGCAGATCGTTTCTGTGACTTGCTCTTGTAATTTAATGCCATCTTAGTTTCCATCCCGGTGTATATAGCAACACCTGCAAAACAAGATAATCTTTTAAAATAACCCTCCAACAAGTTTCTCAAGACAATAAATATACTCACTAGCATAAAACATTTAGTGTGACATCTGTTATAATTTTGCTTTCCTTTACATCTTTTCAGAGTTTTTAAAGGATTTCTGAGTCCAATTTTGGGGAATCCTAGTCAATCTGCTAAATGAGGGAGTGCATCGGGAGTGCATCGGGAGTGCACCTGTTCCTGAGTTATAACAGATATCTGAATGCAAAAGATATTATTTAAGTTGGAACTGATGGAAGAAAGGAATTTGAAAAGATAAAGGTGGCAGGGAAGGCCATTATAGATGTAGCGAGCAGTGTTCACAAAAAAAGAAGAAAAGAAAAGCACTTTCTGTTAGGTTGGAACAATGGAATGGGGCCAGAGTGTGAAAGGCCCTGAAGGTCAGAGTCTGAAGTCTAGACATCATTTCATAAGCACTGGAAAGATAATATGGAAGTTCCTCAGAATAAATCAAGTAAACACAAGGCAAGTGCTCCTTTAAAAATGTGCGCCTATGTGAATGCTTCTGAGATGAGTGAGAATGAAAGTGGTAATGGAAGTGAAAACGGGATGAATAAAATTAGGAAGTGAAAATGGAATGAATAAAATTAGGTAAGACCACTCTAATGAGAAACTTTGCAGGCATACCTTGGTTTGAATGCTAGCTCTGTCACTTAGTTCTGATTCCTAATGTAAGTAATTTATCTGAGTCTCAATTTGCCTGTCTGTAAACAAGAATAAATAACTCAGAGAGTTTTGTGAAGTCTGCCATGAAAAATTATCAAAACGCCTAGAAACAGACAAATGATCAATAAATGTTCATCCTCACCCCTAAATAGTAAAAACTGAAAAGTAGTGAAAACCTCATCATGCCTTATTCCTAGAGATTTGTCCTAAAACTTTTACCCATTAGAATTATTCCTAAAAGGCAGGGGTTATAATTCAATTGACAAAGGGCCCTGAAATTATAGAAATGTGGGAAAACAGCTGGAATGATTCAATCGGGAGACTTAGAGCTGAGGCAAACAACAGATGATACACCCATCTAAAGGCATTCAAATATACATCTTATTTTACATGTACAAAATTTGGACTCCTGCTTCAAGATAAACAGGAGTGATGGTGTTACTCCTAGAAAGATATGTTAAAATACAGTGTTACATGACAGAATCTAAAAGCCCCAAAGAGAACATTTTCATCACCCCCAAAGAAAACTCTGTACCTATTAAGCAAACATTCCTCATTCTCCTCTGCTCCCCAGCCCCCTGGAATCACTAATCTGCTTTCTGTCTCTGGGAATTTGCCTTTTCTGAGTATTTTAAATACAGTTTCTCCACATCTTTACTGACACTATTTTCTGCTTTTTTTTTTTTTCTGATATATGGATTTCTTCATCAGAGAGCCTAACACTGAGATATAAGCTATAATATAGATATCAGGAAAAAAGAGAATTAGGAAAAGGACCTCAAAAGCTGTAGAAGACAGCTAGTGGGTAACTTCACAGGCCAAGATACTAAGGGTGATTCCTAAAATAGGAGTTAGCTGACAGACAGCGAAAGGCTATCTTCAACTTCACAATTTGCTTAGAGTTGATTCAGAATGTACTAAATTAATTAAGATCTCCAAGGCATTAGCAGTATTTATTTACTCTTTTGATCCAGTCAGTATATGTTCCAATAGTACCTGGTAAATAGTCAGAGGTCAATAAGAATTTGTTGAATAAATGAATACATGAATGAATAAGTCTGTAATTATTAATCCAGTCTAAGAATAATCATAATGAAATTACAGAAGTGGTTTCCTGAAGACAATTTTTCCACAGACAGTAGGACTGGGGGGGGGCGCGGGAAGGGAGGGATGTGCAGTCAAATCTCACTGCTAATGTTAATCTGTATTTGCAGCTGCTCCCCAGTGCTAGCATCACCACCTCAGTGCCACCTCAGATCATCAGGCATTAGATTCTCATGAGGAGCATGCAACCGAGATCCCTCCCATGCACAGTTCACAATAGGGTTCACACTCCCATGAGAATCTAATGCCACTGCTGGTCTGATAGGAGGCAGACCTCAGTTGGTGTGGAGCGACTGGGAGTGGCTGTAAATACAGATAAAGCTTTGCTGCTTTGCTCACTGCTCACCTCCTGCTGTGCAGCCTGGTCCTAATAGGACACGGACCAGTACTGACACCATGATGCCAGATTATACTGGTTCTCATCCACCATTATTAGAAGTGACATAAATTATCTTACTAGCACTTAGTTTCACAAGTATCCACAAAGACAATATAAGAACAAGGCTAAATCTACTACTAAAAAACAGGGATCAACAACAAAAAAATGCAACACAAAACTACATTAATATGATGTTTATAAAAAAAATCATTGTCATAAACAATATTTAATCATAAATTATCTAACCAAAAGACCACAAATGCTGTGCTTTTAAAAATACTTCATATAAAGCATTAACACAAATCAACAATTTAAGATGTTTAAATATGTACAAACCAAAAATTTCTTTTGTGTTTTTTAATCTAGCTCCACGAAGCAGGAGACTCTCAGGTCCCAGAGGTCTAGGAGAAAGAGTAAATAACCATAAAGCACTGAATATATTAAAAATTCAATTCAATTCTAAAATGGCGTCTTCACCAGGTGGTACTTAAGATGTAGCTACAATACTGCTTTCAAATAAACCCAAAATCCCAGGTACCATAAAGCTGCCTAGGCCAATCATGATGTTAGTTACTGTAACAACAAACGCCTGTTGTAGCAGTTTGGTCACTTTGGGATTATTTAAGATTAGTGGCTTAGAAATAAGATTATGCAAGTAAATAAACTCACAAAGCCACTAGTTTCAAAACTTTTAAACATAAAATTCAGCAAAATCAAAGTTTAAGCAGTGATTTTAAAATGTTTAGCAGAAGATGAAATTATAAAAATTTTGATTAAAATTAATACACAGCTTTGAAAGGGGAAACAGAATTAAAATGCAAGGTAAACATAAACTGTAGTATGATTTGTGTATAAATGCATGAGTTCTGCACGATTAAAATTACACTGGATTATAAAATACAATGTAGAAAGTATGTTAGTTCTTTTTCTAGGCAAGATAGCACAATATAACTTGACTACTTGCATTGCATACTTCTTGGTGCACAGGTCTTCTTGCTGTTTGAATTTCTCTCCATAAGGGAGATATAAAACGACAAGGAATAACTAGAAAGGAAATTGTATCTTCTTAGTGATAGCAAAATGATGAGTCTGCTATGGATAAGTTAAAAAGCCTTTATTTTGCAGATATCCCTTATGCTTCTCCAAAACATACATATATACACATAGTTATCCAAACCAAAAAGAATCTGAACCATTTATGACGATCAGTAAATCCAAACACTGCAAAACATGCAATAAACCAAGGAGGACCAGGTACTGGGGACATGGTTACCAAGTGTGGGATTATTAGACAGTCATATTTGGAGCATATTCCATGGATATTCCAAAATCAATGTGGAGGCTAACTATTTGGAGCTATATCAAAAAGTTTTTTTTTCACTTTGTGTTACTTCTAACAATATAGAGAAATACTATTAGCTCATATGGACATATATAATTGGGCTATAATGACAACAGCTTCAGATGAAAAGATAATTCATCAGCTGTCAGGTTGCTTCAGTTAAGAACATGGCTCAGCCTGTAATCCCACGCTTTGGGAGGCTGGGGTGAGTGGATTGCCTGAGCCTGGGGGTTCGAGACCCGCCTGGGCAACTTGGCAATAAATCAAAAAATTAGCCAGGCGTGGTAGCACGCGCCTGTAGTTCCAGCTACTTGGAAGGGTGAGGCGGAAGGATCGCCGGAGCCCAGCAGGTTGAGGCTGCGGTGGCTGGGAGCGGCCAGTGCACTCCAGTCTGGGCAACAGAGTGAGACTCCAACTTAACTTAAAAAAAAAAAAAAAAAAGAACATGGTTCATTTTTTTAACCACTCTAGGGGCTGAAATAACGTAACTGCTATATTCCCTTACTAGCCACTGTATCTTAATGCAATTCAGACTGTGCATCCAACCATTTCCCACAACTTCACTATAGAAATCAAAATAAACCTAGTCATAGTTATTCAGCAGGGGTCCTACACATACAAAAATCTTGTTACAGATTTATTAGATATGCTTCCACTTTAATGCTTATTAAAAATGTGAATCAGTGCTAATGCATGGTGTTTTTGGTGACTTGTCTTGAAGATTTCATTTTAAAATGCTCAACTCTTTCAGTTAGTGACTTATCTCAAACAGCCAGTATAATTGAATATGTCCCCAGAAAAGAGGGAGAATATCAAATCTGATTAGAAATTCAAGAGCTGATTCCAAGATTGATTCTAAATTAGGTTTACGGTCATGAGTAACAACGTAAGCTCATCCTATCAGCAAATCTTTGAACTGACAAACTAAAGCCTTTCATTTAGGCGCCAGAAAGTAACCCAAACACTGAGGGGGAAAAAAACAACCAACCAAGCAAAAACCAGTCAGAAGAGTAAGTGGTCTTGAATTGGCCACCAAACACTCTAGCTTGCACTGAATGATTTTAAAGTGAAGAAGACTATAACATTTATATTGGTTAAATATTATATAAAACATTTTTCATATTCTATACTTTAAGTGTTGTGTGTTTAAATGTGTAAGGAGCTGAATAAAAGTGGCTATATTTCCTTCTAATGTTACTGCCTAATATTATTAGAAAAAGAAATAAAAAACACAAGTAATCTTACTAAATTATTTTGAAGATATTTCATGGGATTTGATTCATCCTCCTTGCTGCTGCTATAAATTACTAGCAGATGAAATGCTAAATGCTTTTAAATTAACCCTTTCCCATGATAAGCTGCTTATTTATATAATCTCCCTTTAACTTTTAATCCTTTACCCAAGCAGTCCCCACTTAAAGGTAATTAGATAACATGAATTATTCTTACCTTACAATTTCTTCCATTTGTTGAGTTATTATCATTCGTCCCATGAATCTATTAAATAAATCACCATATTACAAATATGAATACAAAAATGTAGTAACTTATAAATAACATCAACGGATGGAACATTTTAGAGAATTTTTGCATTATTCTTATACATGAAACAAGTCAACCTTCTGTATATAGGAATGGCCCAATATTCATGCTAAAAATTGTAAAATAAACACTCAGTTCTTAAACTTTAAAATATTTAAAAGTCTTGCTATCTCTACTCCAGCTATAAATGAGGTAACGAGTAAGAATGTTTTCCAAATGGCAAGAATTTGCAGCATTTTGGATTTCAAGATTTTTCGGATTAGGGACATTCAATCTGTAATTCAATAAAAGGAAAATTTTAAGTGTATAAAGTTAGGTATATAAAAATATTCTATCAACTGTCAACAAATATATAGTAAGATCTGCAAATATATAGTAAGATCTGCAATATATCAGATACTGTTCTAGGTGTTTGGGATATATCAGTGAACAAAACATACAAAGTGCCTGACCCTGAGTTTACATTCTACTGGAAGAGAGAGATAATAAGCAATGAACATTATAAGTAGGAAAATTATATAGTATACTGTACGGTATATGTTATGAAGACAGAAAAGCAAAATAGAATAAAAAGGATCTGGTTGCAGTACTAAGTAGTTAAGGCAGGCCTCACCGAGGAGGTGATTTGAGCAAAGACTTGAAGGGTGTAAAAGAGTTTAACAGCTAGTCTAAGGTGGGAGTGGATATGGGGACGTAAGGAGGCCAGCATATCTGGAGCAGACTAAAAAGGAGAAGGATAAGAAACAAGTCAGAGAGGAAGCCTGGGGATGGCACCAGATCTTACAGATAGTTATAAAGATATGGGCTTTGGCTCTGAGAGACATGAAAAGTCAGCACAAAGTATGAGTAAAGGAATAGTATGGCCTGACTACATTTTTAAAGGATCACTGTGGCACAGTGCTCACAGTACTTTGGGAGGCTGAGGTGAGAGGACTGCCTGAGCCCACGGGTTCAAGACCAGCCTCAACAACTTAGTGAGACTTCATCTCTACAATAAATCAAAAAATTAGCCGGGCGTGGTGACGTGTGCCTGTAGTTCCAGCTACTTGGAAGGCTGATGTGGAAGGATCGCCTGAGCCCAGCAGGTTGAGACTGCAGTTGCCGTGAGTGTGCCACTGCACTCCAACCTGGGTAACAGAGTGAGACTCCAACCAAAAAAAAAAAAGGATCACTGTGGCTGACTTTGTGAGGACGGACTACAAGAGAAAGAGCAAGGAAAAACCCAGTAAGGGTGCCTTTGATAACAACAATCCAGGCAGGAGATGGTAATGGTTAAAACGGCCAGATCTGAGTGTATTTTGAAAGTAAGCCAACAGAATGTTCTGATAGTCTGGAGTGAACTATGGGGAATGGGTGAGGAAAGGTGAAGGAAGAGATGCAAGGAGTCAGGGCTGACTCCAAGGTTTCTGGCCTCAGCAATCAGAAGGATGAATTGTTATCAACTGAGATAAGAAAGTCTGTTGGCAGTAAAAGTTCTGGAGGGAAGATCAGTAGTTTAGTTTTCAACATGATTGATTTGAGATTTCTTCTAAATATTCAGATGAAACTGTGGAACAGGCAGTTGGGAATGAGAGTCTGGGAAGGAAGTCGGGGGTGGAGATACAAATCTGGGAGTCATCAGCATGTAGAAAGTAGATAGTCTTTAAAGCCACCAGACTGGGTAAGACCACCAAGAGAGTGAGTACAGACAGCGACGGGTACCGGTAGGGAAGGGAACAGAACAAATCCTGGGCACTCTAATAGCCAGAAGTCTAGAAGAAAAGGAAAATTCAGCAAAGGAGACGGAGAAAAACAGAATAATGAAGGAGGAGGAAAACCAAGAGAGGGAAAGGTTCTGGAAGACTTGTTAACAAATTATATCAAAGAGGAGAAAGTGATAAACTATCGAACAACCGATTTTAAATTGGTGAACTTATTTGTAATATGGCACCATTAAATATTTGTAATAGCAAAACAGTAAAAAAAGTATAGAAAGATTAGGGAATAGTTCTACACTCTAATACATTCACTTGGACTATTACACAGCCATTAAAAAATGATCATTAAGAATACTATGCAGTATAATGGAAAATACTTTCTTAAATCACAAAACAATCCACATTTTCAAAAAATATTAGAAAACACAAAAAAGAAAAAGCAATTAAAATGCAGCAGAAATCCTACCATCAGAAAATTACTAACATTTGTATATACAATTCTGCTAAGTTTTCCTTTCTCTCTGTAGCTATTGATTATTCCATCTTGCTATCAACTACCTACCTATCTAATTCATACACACACACACTTTTATTTTTATATAATTGGATCATATGAGAAATACAACTTTATCTCTTATTTCATTTAACATTATATTTCAGTATGCACTTATGTCATTAAATCCTTTTTTATGAGTTGGAGTCTCACTCTGCTGCCCAGACTAGAGTGCAGTTGCATGTTCCCAGCTACCATAGCCTAAACCTGCTGGGCTCAGATGATCCTTCTACATCTGCCTTGCAAGTAGCTGGGACTACAGGAGCGCAACACCATGCCCAATTAATTTTTTTACTTATTGTAGAGACGAGATCTTGCCAAGTTGCCCAGGCTTCTTGCCTCTGCCTCCCAAAGAGCTGGGATTACAGGTGTGAGCCACCATGCCTGGCATGTCACTAAATTCTTTAAAGACATTTGCAGTATCTACATTTATGATGAAAAACAACCTGGAATTTATTTAGAAAAAATTGTTTTTATTCTTACACATTTAAACTTCAGTCACCTTCATAATATTCTCTATTTGATCCTATCGAGATGCCTTTTCCATTTTTTAAAAAAATTTTATTTTTGAGTTGGAGTCTCACTCTGTCGCCCAGACTGGAGTGCGCTACCAGGCCCGGCTGATTTTTTGATTTATTGTAGAGATGAAGTCTCGCCAAGTTGCCCAGGCGGGTCTTGAACCGCAGGCTCAGGGAATCCACTCACCTCAGCCTCCCAAAGGCGTGGGATTACAGGCTGAGCCACTGAGCCCAGCTGCCTTTTCCACTTCTTAAAACAGTTTTTGAACTTGTCAGTTTTGATGCCTTTTCATATTTCTACTGTTTTTTGCCTCACCTCTTCCACATCAACAAACCTCCTCTGAGGACTTTTTTCATCCAGGGAAAAAACAAAAAAAAGCACCACTTGGAGCAAGATCAGGTGAACAGGGAAGGTGGGGCACAGGGGTCTTGCTCTTTTTGGTCAAAAACTGTTGAACACTCAGTGCAAAGTAGGCAGATGCACTTGTAAATCACCCATCATGAAACGGGCAAACATACTGAAAGACTGTGAAGCCAAAATTCACTGAAGTCAAACACAGCCTCTCACAACAATACTAGCTGGTCCACTGATGCCAAAGGGTTCCTAGAACACTTACCTAGTGGGGGAAACTTGTACTACACGGGGCCCACCGTCCAAAAGATATTTCTGGTTTTTTGGGGTCCCCCTTGTATATCTATCTAAGCATTCTCCTACTTGAAAATGATAAATGCTTATAATACTTCACCTATCTACAGCACATAATAAAGTAAAAATATAACTTGTAAAAATATTCTCTTAAACTCCAATGAGCTCAAGGATATTAACTATTCTTATTCATCTTATTTATCGCCTATCACAATGAGCACATAAATGCTCAATAATAATTTATTGTTTTTGGAGTTGGAGTCTCACTCTGTCACCAGACTGGAGTGCAGTGGCCGCTCCCGGCCACTGCAGTCTTGACCTCCTGGGCTCCAGCGATCCTTCCGCCTCAGTCTTCCAAGTAGCTGTAACTACAGGCACGCGCTACCACACCCAGCTAATTTTTTTTAATTTATTGTAGAGATGAAGTCTCGCCAAGTTGCCCAGGCAGGTCTAGAACCTGCGGGCTCAGGCAATCCACTCATCTCAGCCTCCCAAAGCGCAGGATTAGAGGCTGAGTCACTGAGCATGGCTAACAATAATTTGTTAAACAAATGAATAAAAACAGTAATGAAATATTTTAAGTAATGAGATATAGATATAATTTTTTGAGGCAGAGTCTCACTCTGTCGCTCAGGATGGAGCGTAATAGCTTACTCATGGCTACCGCAGCCTCAACCTGCTGGGCTCAGGTGATCCTTCCACCTCAGCATTCTAAGTAGCTGGAACTATAGGTGTGTGCCACCACACCCAGCTAATTTTTTATTTATTGTAGAAACGAGGTCTCACCAAGTTGCCCAGACTGGTCTCGAACCCCTGGGCTCAGGTAATCCTCTTGCTACGGCCCCCCAAAGTACTGGTATTACAGACGTGAGTCATTGTACCCAGCTGGCAATAACATAATTATGAGTTAACTATTATTAAAGCCTGCTGTAATGATTACATTTATATTTAAAATAAACTATATACTTCCAAAAGAGGAATTATTTTTTATTTAAAAAGTTGTTTAGGCTGGGCATGGTGGTGCACGCCTTATAATCCCAGCACTTTGGAGGCAGAGTCAAGAGGATTGCCTGAGCCCACAGATTTGAGACTAGCCTAGGCAACATGGAGAGACCTCATCTCAACAATAAATCAAACAAACAAACAAGAAAAAACTACCTAAGTGTGGTGGTGCATGCCTGTAGTTCCAGCTACTTAGAATTCTGAGGCGGAAGGATCATCTGAGCCCAGCAGGTTGAGGGTATGGTGGCCTTGAATGTGCCACTATACTCTAGCCTGGGCAACAGAGTAAGACTGCTACACACACACACACAAAAATAAGTTTTAAAAAACTTTCTCCCAGCTGGGCTCAGTGGCTCAGCCTGTAATCCCGCGCCTTTGGGAGGCTGAGGTGAGTGGATTGCCTGAGCCCACGGGTTCGAGACCCGCCTGGGTAGCGAGACCTCATCTCTACAATAAATCAAAAAATCAGCCGGGTGTGGTAGCGCATGCCTGTAATTCCAGCTACTTGGAAGGCTGAGGTGGAAGGATCGCCGGAGCCCAGCAGGTCGAGGCTGTGGTGGCCGGGATCGGTCACTGCACTCCAGTTTGGGCGACAGAGTGAGACTCCAACTCAAAAAAAAAAAAACAAAAACAAAACTTTCTCCCTATATTCCAAGATACAAAACCACAGATCAAAGCATTAGTCATATTTCATCATTTTCTAGCTTTTAATAACTTTTTAAAATTTGCCATTGCCTAAGCTTAAGACCTAACAGCAATATAGAAAAGTACTTAATTCTTTACAGCTAAACACATCATGTAGTTTCAGTGCTCTTAAAGCATATTGAGAGAGGATCTAGCTAGAGAAAAGCCAGGCAGATAGACAGGATGGGTCCCCCAGTAACACAGCAGCAAACTTACTGCAGGCCTCTCTGGTTACAGATACACCCCCCATCTGTAACCAAGCCTCCCTACAAACAAGCCTCCCTACAAGCCTCACAAGAAAACACTCACTGCCGGGATTGGAAAACAAACCAATCAGTTCACTGCTTAGTGTCAACCAATCAGCTCAATATTAGGCCCTCCCCCTCCAGTCTGTGGGTTCTTAGTACTAACCAATCACCATAGCTGATTGTGTTAGCCAATCAGTTCGGCCTTAGGGCTATATAAGCATCAGGTTTTGGTTCCAAATTGGCAACCCTGTTGAGTCCCCTCCCTCTGTGGGAGCTTTTCTGTTCTCTCAATAAATCCTGCTTTCTCATCTTCGGGCCAACCATGTATCTCATGTCTCTCACGTCCCTCATTCCTCCATCCGAGTCCCTCATGTCCCTCATTCCTCCTAGGTGCAAAATAAGAACCCAGAACTGAAGAACACTCCTGGAGCTCAGCTTGCTGACCCACTGAGGTGACACTCTCGCAGCCCAGCCAACCACAGAAAAATCCGTATCAATATGATTCCACTTTTTCAAGCCAGGCGCAGTGGCTCATGCCTGAAATCTCAGCACTTTGGGAGGAGGAGGCAAGAGTGTTGCCTGAGCCCAGGGCTTCCAGACCAGCCTGGGCAGCTTGGCGAGAACTCATCTCTACATTAAGTCAAAAAATTAGCCGGGTGTGGTGGCACACACCTGTAGTTCCAGCTCTTTGGAAGGCTGAGGCAGAAGGATTGGCTGAGGCAGAAGGATTGCCTGAGCCCAGCAAGTCAAGGCTGCGGTGGCTGTGAGCTGCTGCTGCACTCCAGCCTGGGAGACAGAGTGAGACTTCAACTCAAAACAAAGCAAAATGACAACAAAAATTAAGTTTACTAAATACAGGCGTGAGTCACTGTGCCAGACTAGTGAACTTAGTATTAAAAGAAGTTAGTTCCTCTGCTCCTTTCAGAAACAAGGATTTTTACAAATCTAACAAACTAAAAATATATACTTTTAATTTTGGGCTTATTGTGATAGGCAATAAATGAGTAAGATTACCTTCTGTCCTTGAGGAATTTGTAGCTGTTAAATATTTACGTAACATTACATATCCTTCTCTTTATTATCTGCTATATATAAGTGAAATATTGAAAGTTTTATAAATTATAAGGCTCTAATTTAAAAGGAATATCCTCTAAATAATATAATAGTGAATAGAAAGTGAGCAGAGACATAACCCCTGCCGAATTCAGGGTACTTACCCCAAAAAATCATTAGATTATTTTCTTACAAGGGAATACTCTTAAGTCTACAATAACTAATGTTATCGCTATAAAGTGAAAACTCTAGTTCATAACAAAATAGAAGTTAATGTGAAGGAACTTATGAATAAAAACACGACCTCTGAATTAATACCGTTGGCTTAGAATTCTGGCAAATTCTGCTTTTAGTATTTTTCCCCATTAACTGAATCTACCCCAACCCATCGCACAAATATTGTCTCCAATGGTTAAAGATTTCATTTTATGTTTATGATGATAAAAAAATAAGGCCTGTAAAGAGGACTTAAAATGAGTACAATGACCACCACACCATACCTGTACAAGTCTGCTTCTGGTTGCTGGCATTCTATTACGGCTACTAGTGTGTCCAAACTGGCAACTGTTTGTAATACTGCTGTTTCTGGAACTGCCATATGTGTCTGGAAAAAAAAATGAAATAAATTGCACAGTTTCTTTTTTTAAATTTTAATTTAATTTTATTTTTTGAGTGGAAGTCTCACTCTGTTGTCCAGGTTGGAGTGCAGTGGTACGCTCACAGCCACCGCAGCCTTGACCTAATGGGCTCAGACGATCTTTCCACCTCAACCTTCTAAGTAGCTGGAAGTACAGACATGTGCCACCATGCCTGGCTAATTTTTTTATTTATTGTAGAGATGAGGTCTCATCAAACTGCCCACGCTGGTCTCAAACCAGTGGGTTCACGCAGTTCTCTCACCTTGGCCTCCCAAAGTGCTGGGATTATAGGCATGAGCCACCACACCTGGCCCACTTATTTATTTTTGAGTTGAAGTCTCTTGTTGCCCAGGCTGGAGGGCAGTGGCCTGCTCACGGCCATCGCAGCCTCAACCTACTGGACTCAGGTGATCCTTCTGCCTCAGCCTTCCAAACAGGTGGAAGTACAGGCATGTGCCACCATATCCGGCTAATTTTTTGATTTATTGTAGAGATGGGGTCTTGCCAAGTTGCCCAGGTTGGTCTCCAACCAGTGGGTTCAGACAATCCTCTCACCTTGGCCTCCCAAAGTGCTGGGATTATAGGTGTGAGCCACCATGCCTGGCCACAGTTTCAAGATCCAAGTGGGACCTTAGATATCAACTATTTCAAATCTCTTTTATAGAGGAAATCATGGTATACTGTACTTAAGATTATTAAGCTGGACAACAAAATAGAGGAGAAAGTCAAATGTAAAATAAACAAGGAGCAGCTGGGCACAGTGTCTCATGCTTATAATCTCAGTACTTTGGGAGGCGGACGTGAAAGGACTGCCTGAGCCCAGGGGTTCGAGACCAGCCTGGGCAACTTGGCGAAACCTCATCTCTACAATAAATAAAAAATTAGCTAGGCATGGTTGCCCATGCTTATGGTTCCAGCTACTTGGAAGGCTGAGGGGGAAGGATGACCTGAGCCCAGCAGGTCAGGGCTGTGTGGCTGTGAGCATGCCACTGCACTCCAGCCTGGGTAACGGTGAGACTTTGACTTAAATAAATAAATAAACAAGGAGCAAAGGAAGTTATTATGATCACCTATCTACAGAGGCCATTTGCATCTAATAAAATTAAGTAACTGTATATAGTCACTACTGCTAGGTTTACTATATGCAATTTATTTATTTTTGGTTTTTTTCTAAGACATCTTATTATATGGCATATTATAAGCAACCTAATAGGGAGAAAAATGTGAATTTTCACACTTGATTGCACTCTGAAAATTGAGAAAAATTATATTTGTCCCTATCTTAACAAGCACCAAAAAAAAAATTACATACATATATATCAAAGATTAGATTTTTCCTAAAAACACTTTCCATTTTTTTTTTTGAGTCAGAGGCTCACTCTGATGCCCACGTGTGAGCCATCATTCCCGGCTAATTTTTTTTGTAGAGACCAGGTCTCGCCAAGTTGCCCAGGCTGGTCTCAAACCCCTGGGCTCAGACGATCCTCTCGCCCCAACTTCCAAAGTATAGGGATTACAGGCGTGAGCCACTACGTCCAGCAAAACACTTTCCATTTTTAACTGGAATTGCTAAAACATGTGAGAATATTTTGAAATAAATATATTATAACATAGATTCTTTTGTAAAGCTTTATAATTTTTTAAAGTTTCAGTAATTTTAAAAATGTCTCTCTCCTTAATCAGATCAAATGTTGTTATTTTAACCAAAGAAAAATACCACTATAACCCAAAGACATTCTGTTCACCACAATCAATATTCAAACATATACACAAACAGACCTTCAGGTTAGTTTCTCCATCCAAACTTGCAGTTGTAACGTGACATGAACCATCAGGTCGGTCTGAGGACAGAAGCACCAAATCTGCAGGAAAAATTTCATCTTTGGCTATTCGAACAATATCACCCACCTATGGAGAATTTTGGGGAAAGTAAATACACAGATTTTAAAAAGCAAAGATTTATTTTTACTGGCTTCTAAATAAGTGGCCTATCACAGTATTCTAGTGTAAGAAAACAGGTTTTTAACTAAAACATTATCAAGATTAGAATTAATTGCTATGATACCAAAATAAAATTGATTTCTCTTATTTACCAGATGCATACCCGAATGTTTTTTGATCTAGTTTTTACAAGGCCACCACTTCGAACAACATAAACAGGAGCTCCATTTACTTCATTATCTGAGTTATGTCGTAACCAATCTTCATAGCCCTGTAAATATGTAAAGTGTAAAAAAAAAAAATCTTTCTCAATATAAGTTGAGGATACTTTTTTCAAACGAGAAAAAAAACCCCAAACATTTCATTCACCAGAATTATTTTGATGCATATGCTCACAGGCATCTGATATTCATTCCTACTAGATACACTCTCTTCACTATATTGTCCTGGCTTTCTTAGGTCCTCCAGTTATACTTTTCAGTTTCTCTATGTGAGGTCCCTTCACTGTCACCTTTACAGGCCCTTTTTTCACACTTCACTTTCTCTCTAGGAGATTTCTTCTATCCCTGCATGTTCAGACAGTATAAATAAGCTGGCAATTCTGAAATTTATATCTCTAGCCATGTCTCTCTTCTGGATTCCAAACTCGAAAATCTAACTGCTATTGTACCCCACATCTTTAAAGTAAAAAAGAATTTTAAAAAGAGAAAATCTATCTGCTTTATTAATATCTCCATTTTGATGTCTCATAAATATATTTAAAATATTCAAAGCCAGATTGATGGTGCTATTCCCAAAATCTGTTGTATTGCCAATGTTTCCCATTGTGATAAATGACATCACTATTTTATAAGTTGTTCTTGTCAGAAATATAGAGGGTTTTTTTTGTTTTGTTTTGTTTTGAGTCCAGATGTCTCACTCTGTTGCCTAGGCTGAAGTGCAGTGATACAATTCCGGCTTTCTGCAACCTTGACCTCCTGGACTCAAGCGATCCTCCCACCTCATCCTCACTAATAACTGAGACTACAGGTGACTGCCACCATGCCTGATTAATTTAAAAAATTTTTTTATGCAGACAAGGTCTCACTTTGTTGTGCAGGCTCGTTTCAAACTCCTGAGCACAAGCGATTCTCCCACCTCGGCCTCCTATATTGCTGTGCCTAGCCTAAAGAGATAGTATTAAGGAATTAAAATGTAAGGTATAGAATAGGTTGTTTTCTATGCTACTAATTGTGAAAAAATACGCTTGCCTATGTGAACACTTTGCATAGATATCTGGACTAATTTTTAAAAATTGATCCCTTGGCAGCAGAACTAGGAGAGTGGGAGTTAGGACTCTAAGACTTTTACAATATGCTATTTTATACTGTTTCCATTGTTATAATATGCATACCTATGACTTTGAAAATATCAAAACACTATAAAATAAAAAGCAAGATATTAAAAATTATTTTGAAGATCTGGTTTTTTTAAGGGGGAAACCTTTTTTAGAAAACATTCTTAAGATACCTAAATTATGTTGGTCCTATTTCAGTCACAATTTATCATTTTACAGAAATTTAGTTGAGAGTCAAAATATCTTTTCTAAAATAGCCCAAAGCACATTTTATTTTATAGTCAGATAATATTAGTAATAGCTGCACTCCAGCCTGGGCAACAGAGTGAGATTCCAACTCAAAAAATAAAATGAATTAAATAAATTTAATCCTCAACTGCAGTAATCATTCTTACATAGGCTTGAGGTATAATCTTTCTGCTTCCTGCCTTTAGATTTTATGCATTTTTACTTCACCCATTCTGGAAGGAGACAGGTTGTCGATTATTATCATGATTATATTAAGCTCCTATTTTGTAGCACTTTTTAACTCAGTTAATGGCATCACATTCCCATTCACAGTTCATATTTGGCAAAAAATATAGGGAGATAAGGTCAAGAAATACTGTAACATTTTTATACTACTTTTAATAATATTCAGTAGATTCATTCATTCATTAATTCACCTATGCTACAACTCTTCGAGGCCCAATGTGCATGGCCTTGTTCTGGTCACCGGAGAAAAGCCAGTATATAAAACAAAATCCAACCTGGGCAACATAGTAAGCCTTCGTCTCTACAAAAAAATAAAAAAATAAGCCAGATATGGTAGTGTGCACCTGTAGTCCCAGCTATTTGGGAGGCTGAGGTGGAAGGATAACCTGAGCCCAGGAAGTAGAGGGTGTGGTGAGCCATGAGTGTGCAATGCACTCCAGCCTGAGCGACAGAGCGAGACTCTGACTCAGAAAGAACAAAAACAAAATCAAAATCAAAATTCTCTGCCTTCATAGAGCTAAACATTCTAAGGAAAGTGACAGATGAACTAATAAATATTTATCAATAGAACAAAAGGTAGTGACAAATTATATGAAAAAAAAAAGGCCAGAGCAAGAAAGTAGCATAGTGGCCAGGAAAAGTCAAGTTAAGCATATGAATAAAATGAGGAATTGAGCATAAAATTATCTGGTGGAAGAACTTTCCAGGAACAAAGTACAGCAAGTCATAACACCTTGAGATAGGAGCTTGCTTACTGTGTTTGAAGACAAGTAGAGGAAAATAGCTGAAACACAGTAAGTATGGGGAGGAACCTAAACCACCCCGAATCGGAATTTATTTATAAAACATTGTGTATTTATTCTTACATGTTCAAACTTCAGTCACCTTCATAATACTCTCCATCTGATGCAGTATACCTATCGAAATGCTTTTTCGCCAGGCATGGTGGCTCAAGCCTGTAATCCCAGCACTTTGGGAGGCCGAGGCTAGAGGATTGCCTGAGCTCAGGGGTTCGAGATCAGTCTGGGCACCTTGATGAGACCTTGTCTCTACAATAAATTAAAAAAAAATAAGCTAGGCATGGTAGCGCCCGCCTATAATTCTAGCTACTTGGAAGGCTGAGGAGGAAGAATCGCCACCTGAGACCAGCAGGTTGAGGTTGTGGTGGCTGTGAGCATGCCACTACACTCCAGCCTGGGTGACAGAGTGAGATTCTAACTAAAAAAAAAACAAAAAAAAAAGAGAAAAATGCTTTTTCTACTGCTCAAAACAGTTTTTGAACTTGTCAATTTTGGTGCCTCATAGAGCTTCTGTCGTTTTTTGTTTCACCTCTTCCACATCAGCAAAACATTTCCCTTTGAGGAGACATTTTTCATCCAGGGAAACAAAAGAAAGTTGCTTAGAGTGATATTGGGTGATTGGGTAGAGTGGGGCATGGGGATCATGCCGTTTTGGTCAAAAACTGCTGAACACTTAGCACACTGTCAGTAGGTGTGTTGACATAATGAAAGAACCAGTCACCTGTGTGCCACAACTCAGGATATTTCTTCTGCAAATCATGATGCAACCGTCTCAAAACTTCCAGATAAAAACTGTGGTTGACCATCTGATCTGGAGGAACAAATTCTGAATATACTACAAGGGGCCTGTCTTCCCAAAGATAATTCCAGGTCTTTTTGGGTCCCCCGTCATAAAAGGAAAAATGGTAGGAAATGAAGCAGAAGGAGGAACCAAGGACTAGATAGGCTATGTCTTGTAGATCACTGAAAAGGCCTGTGGGTCAAGTGTGATGAGAAGCTTCCAACAGGTTTAGGTAGGAAGGTAGTATGATCAGATTTTAAGAGATCAATGTGGCTGCTGCTGTGAAAACTGTAGGAGGGCAAGAGTGGAAGTTAGAGAACTATCCAGAGAGGAAAGCAATTGCCCAGGCAAGAGATAATGGTGGCCTGGACTAACACAGTAGATCTTGAAGTTAGGGATAAACAATCAAAGGATGAATCCAAGGTCTGTGGTTACTGGATGGAAGTGCCATTTAATAAATGGAGGAACAGTAAGAATAGTACAGTTTTAGAGGGGGAAACAAATCAAGAGTTCTGTTTAAGATTCTTGTGAGGCCTGGCTCGGTAGAGCTCAGCCTGTAATCCCAGCACTTTGGGAGGCCGAGGCGAGTGGATTGCCTGAGCCCACAGGTTCGAGACCAGCCCAGGCAACTTGGCGAGACTTTGTCTCTACAATAAATAAATAAAAAATTAGCCGGGCATGGTAGTGTGTGCCTGTAGCTCCAGCAACTTGGAAGGCTGAGGTGGAAGGATCACCAGAGCCCAGCAGGCTGGCGGGTGGGGTAGCCATGAGTGTGCCACTGCACTCCAGCCCGGGCAACAGAGTGAGAGTACAACTCAAAGAAAAATGATTCTTGTGAGATGACCAAGTAGAAATGTGAAATGGCTACACGTATGTGTTTGGAGTTCAAAGAATAGTTTCAGGATAGATACAAATTTAGGACTTTCTTCATATAGATGGTACATTAAGTGACTGGATGGGATGAAATCACACTAGAGGAGAGTATATATGGAAACGAGGTCCAAGTTTGCTATTCTGATTAAATAAAACCAAGGAAATATGCAACTGTATGGAGTGATCTGGATGCTTCCTGACACAAACTCTAGTCTCCAATTTAGGAATAGAGTAGGGGATATTAAACTGAGTGACAGCGGTGACCTAATGTTCTGACACATAGATGCATAATGTAACAGTTAATCTATAGGCTCCTCTTATTCTTCCTATGTAAGCAATAAAGAATATATTTCATCCTAGAATTGTAAAATGTCAATTTTATTTTCATGTCAATTTATATCTTATCCTTACATCTTATAAAATGAAAATTTACCACATTTACCTGAGAAAATTCAATTAACTCTCCTGCAGGTGGAAAGGATAATCTCTGTATAACTGACAGTCTGTCAAGATTTTTTTGAGAACTGGTAGCTATCCTGATATATTCCTATAAATTTTTTTATTTCTTGCTCAGTATGTTTATCCAATAATCCTATTTCTCTATACCTAGATTTTAATGTCAATTTATGATTTGAGTGAAGCTATTTCCCCTAGGGTACTACTTTACATGAAAACCAACTTCACCAGAGAAAGCTATAAACTGTAGAAAAATACTATGCAATTTTTATTCACAAATGTTCATGCCAGAAGTACACACTGAATTCCCTATAAACATATCCCTTTTAAACTGTATTTCCTTTAAATATCACCAAACTCTACGATTTAATTATAATAAAAAATCTGTTTGACATACAAGTTGGTTGACATACATATACAATACTTGTTTTGGGATACTGCCTAGCTGTTCAACAGAGCAACATATTGTAACAATGGTAGGTATTCCATGAATCACCAGGTACTTGAAATATACCACATATCAAACAAATATGCTGCTTTCTTATGGATATTATTTCACAGCAATAAATGTTACCCTGAAGTGCAATTATTTAGTAACTTCTGAGAGACAAAGGGAAAATGATAATAGAAAATACTTCATACCTGCTTTATGGCGGTTACTGTTATCACAAAGAATAATGGAAGTCCACTGGTAATTGGACTGGTAGGTGTATCAATCATAAGCTGGATTTAAAAAAATAATGCAGAGTACTATATTTTTACATTGTATACATCATACTTTAACATCTAAAATCTCATACTATTATTTACTGGGTTTAATTTAGTTCACAATTTCACAACTTCACTTTGTTGGTTCTTACATGAGGTTGGTAGAACACTTAAATTTATTACCTATCCACACATATTGCAACAAGAGTGAGCTAAATCATGTTGCTTCCTTAATACAAAGGACCCTTAAGTTCTTCTTCAATAGCTGCCAAGGAGTAGACTACAGCTGCTCAGGTATCACTTCACATTTCTCTGTACATCCAGTAAATGCTGAAAAGTCTGTCACCAAATTCTACCCTGGGATTCAGAATAAAATCAACACTTGGGAGAGTGAACTAGGAAAAGGACTATGGAAAGGGTTTTTCCCACAAGTGATTTGTTATATCCAGCAAAACCAGAGGGGGATAACTAAGAAAATGATGATGAAGTTATGATTTAAATCATACAACTGAGGTTTCAATAAATTGTTGGAGAAGCAAAAAAATATTTGCAGTAATTAGGTATGATTAGTTAGAACATGGATATAATGAATTCTTAATGTTCCTTTACTCAGGATAAGCCAATTAAATTTGTTCTATTCCACAGATAAGCTGAATTCCTCATCTTAGCTAGTCATTTCACAAATATATGCAAGATACGTGGATATGGTTAGTATAAATTTCTTGCTTTTTCAAGAAAACCAAGTTGATCTCTATTGAGAAATTCAGAAATCAGAAATTCTTTCTCTGTTCACTAAGGAAAGCAATTTCTTAAAAAGTGAATGTTTCCTAAAGTTTTTAAATGATTACTTGACAAGTTTCGATTTTTTTTGACATTCCTGGTTCTACTGAGAACAAAGTTCAGTTTATTCAAACATTTAGTGCCACAATGGAATAAACTGCAATATGAAAATTAAGCAACCGTTGAACAGCCAATAATGAACACAGATTTAAGTAAGAAAATGATCACCTGGCCAAAAAAAAAAAAAAACAAACCTACATGGGGATGCTTAAAAATTAAAATTTTTTAAAATAAAGTTTAAATTAAAAAAATTAAAAGCCAAAGAAAAGTTTAATCTATACAAATATGATTCCATAGGCAGAAATGTGTCAAAAACATGCACTATATATTAAAAGCCAAAATATGTATGTCCTGAGGCAGGATATCTGAAAGATGATGGGTTATATTCTTGGCTTAGATTATGGTTAATCTAACGAGTACAGCACATCATAGGTGAAGCAAAATACAATTGTTGTTAAGATTCATAGGCAAATTTTTTGAAATCTAGATGTGACTTACATCATTCCATTTAATGAATACAATGGGGGAGCCTTGTAGGAAAAAAATGATCACATGGTCAAACGATTAAGAACATGATGTAATTTTTCCCCGTTCTAAGGCACATTTTTAGAAACCATGTTAACAATCTATTGAGTGATAAAGCTTACCTGAACCAAAAATATAATAAGAAAATAAAAGTTTGCCACTCTTCTGAATTGTTCAAATAAATTTTTTGGAACAAAATTCCACACAGTATACTAAAAAGAAAAAGGAGATATCAATACATTAATACTTAAAAATTTAATTTATACTATATAGATATAATAAGAAAAGTAAAATCAGATTTATTAAAGCCCTCAGACAATGATATAACTCTATTATTTATTTTTTGGTAGAGACAAGGTCTTTACGTTGCCCAGGATGGTCTTGAACTCCTGGGCTCAAGCAATCCTCCCGCCTCAGTCTCCCAAAGTGCTGGAATTACAGGTATAAGCCATCATGCCCAGCAAAATGATATAACTCTAGATGCTACAGAAATGATTTATCTGGTTTCTAGAGTTCAGGACTTTTATGGTACTTTCCTTTTTTCTTTTACCATTATTTGCAATTTTTGTACAACTTTTAAAACCAAGACAAACTGGAACCCATCAATTTTGTTATTAAATTCTTGATGTTTTAGAAGTTGGCAAAGGCAGTTCTAAAACAGCATTTTAATAATTTATTTTGAACTCTGGCTATACGAAAGGATACCTAATGCTAAAGATGAATACAAGCTGATACAAATGCTGGCATTAGATCCAACTTATTTTATATTTTACTTAATTCAGTGTCAGAAATAGAGGAAATTGTTTAACTGTTCAATTATTTTTTGTTTAGTATGAAAGACAAAAAAGTAACCTATAATGTTAAAGGAATAAAAATATTCTATAAATGATTACTGGGATAACCACCAAGAAAATTGCATAAAGGATATAAAAATCTGTCACAATATCAATTTAAACAGATAAGACATTAGAGTATGGTCAAAAGCATAGATGCTTAGAGGTTAAACTGCTGGGGCCCAAATCTTAATTTTTAACACTCACTAGAAGACCTTGGACTTAATCTCTCTGTGTCCCACTTTGTTCCTCTATAAAATGAGGACAATATTAATCATAACTTACGGGGTTCTTATAAACAGTAAATGAGCTAACATATCAATGAAGCACTTAGAACAGAACCTAAAACTAATTGCTACAAAAGTGTTTGTTATTAGTATTAATCAGCTCATAAGCCTACAATGCTATTTTATAAGGGCAAAATAAGACATTACAAATTATATTTGAATAACAACTCACAACATAACCTCATATATGAAACAAGGAAACAGTTTATAGAACTTTTACTTTCCCTTATATATATATTCTCCCAGAGGAATATAAGATCCCTGAGGCCAGGGACATTATCTATGTATCTGCTCTATCTCCAGTGGTGGAGATAAAAAAAATTTGCAAAATAGATGAATGAATAAATAAATGCTGAAATAAGTTTTTTCTCAGATAATATTCTGATGTCAGACAATGAAGCCTTGATGTTTATCGACCAATTCAAGATTTTTGAAGAGGCAGTTCACCTAATTTTCTCTGGTATAAGATGGTTTAATTTTTGAATTTTCATGTGTCAAAATTTCCATGTGGCTGAGCACCGTGATGACTCATGCCTGTAATCCCAGCACTTTGGGAGGCAGAGGTGAGAGGACTGCTTGAGCCCACGGGTTTGAGATCAGCCTGGACAACCTGAAGAGACCTCGTCTCTACAATAAATCCAGAAATTAGCTGGGTGTGGTAGTGTGCAGTTATAGTTCCGTTACTTGGAAGGCTGAGGTGGAAGAAGCACCTGAGCCCAGCAGGTTGAGGCTGCAGTAGTCATGAGTGTCCGTGGGTGACAGAATGGCAGTACCAGTGGTTCCAGAATCTGAAGATGGGAATCATGTTTAGGGCTCTTGAGAGAAGAGAAGCAGATACTTCCAGGACCAAAAGAAGTTAATGTTCAATATATATATGAGATGGTCATTCTGGGTCAAGTCATTTCTAGGTGGTCTTAACTGGAGTTAAGAATCAGTTGTCCTACAGGAGTCGGAATATCTCTGTGTAACTTATTCAGTCACCAAATCAACTGCATAACTTCATAAGAAAACTTAGAGGCCAGGTGCAGTAGCTCATGCCTGTAATTCCAGCACTTTTGGAGGTGGAGACCAGAGGATTGTCTAAGCCCAGGGATTGGAGACCAGCCTGGGCAACTTGGCGAGACCTCGTCTCTACAATAAATCAAAAAATTAGCCAGGCATGATGGTGAGTGCACAGTTCCAGCTACTTGGAAGGTTGAGGTGTAAGGATCACCTGAGCCCAGCAGGTTGAGGCTGCAGTAGCCATGAGAGCCACTGTACTCCATCCTGGGCAACAGAGTGAGTGAGACTTCGACTTAAGCAAAGAAGAAAAAAAGAAAGAAAAGTTGGCAATGCCCTACATTTATACCCAATATATTTAAATCATAGCAGTAACAATATATTTTGTATTCCGGGATCTTAGGAGAGCAGCTATTGGCAGTAAGGGAATTGGTTTTAAGGTGCTTTCCTTGGCTAGCTCAATAATACAAGAAAAAACTCAGAACAAATAAAAATTTTTATGAAAATCAGCATAAAAATGGTAGGTGCTGTTGTTTCTAGGTTTTCTGGAACACAAACATATTTATAGACAGAACGAGTCTAAATGCCGCGCTTGTCCTATTGTATCGAGGAGACTCTAGTGATATAATAGTAAATACTATGAAAATGCTGCTAAGATAATAATTTAATTTTTATGTATATTCTGTTTATGTAGGGATAATAATTTATTGTGCTTTAAATTTCTAATTATGTATAATGGTTAAGATAAATGAGTTAGAATTAAAACTTCCCTATAGTTATACATGGCTGCATAATTGACCTTATTTTCCTTAGTAAGAAAACCAAAACATGGGTATAGAATTAAATATTTTGCAAGGAAGTTTAAATTTAAGAAAATGTCATTACTATGGCCAATTAAACTAAACAAAGACATATCATGCACCTGCAATGAGTAAGACACTACCACTATAAGAGAAACACAGATAAGATTTAATATGAGAAGATTAAGAACAAAATATTAACAGCTGTATCCAAAGATAAAGTAAATGAAAGAAAAACTCAATGAGGGAGGTCTTATTAGCTTTAAAAGAAGAATATTCAACAGACTGACAATCAAGGGCAAAAAAAGGGAGAACATTTCAGGAAGAAGGATAGTGTGAATAAAGGCATCAAGGAGAAAAGTTCATTGTGGTTCTGTGAGATAGAAGATAACAGGATGCAGAGAGTTCAGAGTACTAATAAGGGAAGAAAAAAGGCAGTGAAAAGAGAGGAATGAGAGGCTGCCTTCATGTAAACTCAGGAAAAAAGTGATCGCACCTGTATATTTACATTCTTGAAATTACGGTAAGATATGAAACCTAAATTTCTACTAAAACAAAATCTACAATGTCCACAAAAACATAAAATCAACATTTTAGCAACGTGAAATCAAAGCAAAGGCATGGTGATTGGAAAGTTCAACATGAGTTTGTGGAATGCATAAATAATGTGAAGGCAGAAAAAAAGGGGCAGGGCAAAGGAACTGCTGACCTAAGACAACATCCCTGGGAAAAATGAGGTCAAAATTAGATTAAAAATGCTAGTTGCTTTGGAAGATTCTTCTTAAGGTGCCCTTTCAAGCAAAAGCAATGATCTGAGAACTTCACCCTCTGTCTCTCTGACTCACATCCTCTATAAACTGTACTGTCCAATAAGGTAGCCACTAGTTGCATGTGGCTACTGACACATAAAATAAAATTAAATTAAATTAAAAATTCAGCTTCTGAGATGTTCCAGCCATATTTCAAAGCCTCAACAGCCTTGTATGGCTATTGTCCATCATAAGGGACAACTCCATCATGAGAGAAAAGTCTACAGGATAGCACTACTCTACAATCTCTAGCTTTAAAATAACCTAAGACATCTTCAAACTGCCTTAAGAAAAAAATGAAACAAGGAAGAGTATTAAAAGAATGAGGCAGTACTTTAGCACCATAAAAATGTTTACAAGTGAGTGATAACTTTGGAAGAAGCAAGCTTTAAAGACACACAGAAGTAAGTTCAAATTCCAATCCAGCCACACACTGCTGTACAACCTTGGAAAAATTATCCAATTTTCCAGCACTTTAATAGAAGAAATTGATATAAAATGAGTATAATGACACTTTGCAGAATAGATTTCAGAAAAGCTATCTCATAGGGTTGCAGTAAGAATTAAATAATATAAAATGAGGAGTACTTAATATATACCTGTTACATAGTATACATATTAGTTTCTGTTTAACCACAACTAAAGATAATTTTTTGGCACGTTGGCTACCGTGATATCAGCAACTAGCCGTTCCTTTTATAGTCTACCATTTTGGTTAAGATAAATCTACCAACAGCCATTTTCTTAACATTCTAAGGATATAAATATATACTCAAAGACACACAATAAATCACTTTTTAAAATAAAATGGTACATATCCACAGTTTTACTCAATGTAAATCCTTACCTTAGATGAAATGATCCGGTTATCTATAAATTTCTGAGGTGTGTAAAGGCCATTCTGAGGAAACCTGTTGGCTATGTAAATGGTTCTTGTGTCACTTTGATGTGGTGGGTCAAAACCCTAAGACCAAGCAAGAGAAAAAGAAATACCAGTTAACCAGGCTAGTTGTTATGATACTTTACTTTTGGTTTTATTAATTAATCAGATTCCATATATTATTACTGCTATTAAACTGTATATAGACTCAATCAATTGAATTATTAGAAAAGTTATGCCATCTGTATTTTTTCTTTTACAAATAAGTAGGTAAAGTATCTCCAGATAGAGACTTAGGTAATATCTCTAGTAATAAACAGTTCAAGCACAAGGGTGGGATTGGCAGACGCTGGACACTGCTAGGGGAAGGAAGAGAGGGAGGAGGGAGGGGGGGCATGTGGTAACACACTGGGCACCAGGTCTACTACTGAGGCAGGGAGAGAGCCAGCTAGAAGCCCAAACTTCACCTGTATGCAACTTATTTAAGCAATAAACCCTCACATGTATCCCACAACACTAAAAACAATTCAGACTCTGTCAGAAATGCTACTATAAGAAAAAAAAAAATCAAGGCTGGGAGTGGTGGCTCATGCCTGAAATGCCAGCACTTTGGGAGGCCAAGGCAAGAGGACTGCCTGAGCCCAGGAGTTAGAGACCAACCAAAGCAATATGGGGAGATCTCATCTTAACAATAAATTTAAAAATTAGCCAGGCATGGTGGTGTGCACCTATAGTCCCAGGTATCTGGAAGGCTGAGGCGGAAGGATCACTGGGCCCAGCAGGTAGAGCCTGAGGTAGTGTGATCATATCACTGTACTCCAGCATGGGCAACAGAGTGAGACTTTGACTCAAAAAAAAAAGGAAAAAAAATCATACTTAGAGACCTAGAGAAGCATTTGGTAAGATTTCTTTTCCCACTGCTTTCCTTCCTTGTCATTCCTGTGTTCCTTCTCTTAGGAGGCTTTCTGCTCAGCGATGTGCAAGTCCGTTGTCACTACAGCTTAGTAAGCTCCTAGCAAAGGTCTATATTTATTTTTACTTATTGTACACCCAGACAGACTTGATTTCAAAGAGTTTCGTTCCCAGAGGACTTAGAATGCATTAAGTAGGGTCTTGCCCAATCATTTGTGCCAGTTACAGTATCAACTGATTTCCTGAAATAGAGAAACAAATATGCTCTAATTCCTGGGACTGAGGAACTCATATTCTGGACCATCTCTCAAGGTACATTACTAACAAGCTCTAGTGGAAAAGACTTCACTGGTGACAAGGATACTGACACTTTGTCTCTGCAGTACTGAATGAACTCTCTTTCAGGATTGCAGGCGAATCTTTGAGACTCCTTTGACAGATCTCAGGAGACCGACAGGCTGAAGGCAACACCTAAATGCATGGTTTTTGTTCTCACAAATGACTTGAAATTCCTTCAATTTCCTTTTTTTATTTTTATAGTGGCCAAGGGCTGTTTACCTATACTAAGTATTTAAAAGGCTAATTAAGCTTGCTATTCATAAACTACAATGATCCATTTTTCAATATTACTGAAGACCCTAATTTAGTAACCTACTACGTGTGTAATCTGGCTGTCATCCAATGTTTAGTCCCTATAAAATTTCCATTAAGCACAGACATACACAGGCAGCAGGAGAGCCCGTATTACCTAAAGGAATATTTTGCTTAGTAGTACATCAGAATATCAGCAGGGTTGTATACCATATTCAACTGCTATCATTCTTGGTTTTAAAATTTTATTCTGTGATCTTAGAAACAGCTAGTAAAGGACTATACAAATGTATTTTATATGCATCATTAACAACATGTTTATCTGTTCATACTATTTAAAGTCCTATAATTTTCTAACCTGATTTTGTAACATTTTAATAGCGACGACGATGTTTTACAGACATGTACCACCATGTGTCTGATTTCAAAATCAGTTGTTTCAAGGAAAAAATATGGTAGCATGCATATTTATTTTCCCCATAAATTTTCTTTTAAACTTTTCACAATTTGGTAAATAAATAAATAAGTGAACAAATGAATGAACAAACACAGTTTGACTACTGCTGCAGTAAGACCAGGCATGGTAGCTCAAGCCTGTAATCCCAGCACTTTGGGAAGCTGAGGTGGGTGGACTGCTTGAGCCCAGGAGTTTGAGACCAGCCTAGGCAACATAGCAAGACGTTGTCTCTACAAAAAATTAGCCAGGCATGGTGGCACATGCTTGTAGTATGAGCTATTCAGCAGGCTGAGGTGAAGAATCACCTGAGCACAGGAGGTCAGGGCTGAGGTGAGCTGTGATCATGCCACAGCACTCTAGCCGTGGTAACAAAGTGAGACCCTATCTCAAAAAGTAAAAAATAAATTTTAAAATGAATGAATGTTACTGCTTTAGTCTATGGAATATTTCTCAAAAAGGGTTCACAGGAAGTTTATCAATAAACTGGTAACTGGGCCGGGCTCAGTGGCTCAGCCTGTAATTCCAGCACTTTAGGAGGCCCAAGACGAGTGGACTGTCTGAGCCCGCCAGTTCAAGACCAGCCCAGGCAACCTGGTGAGACCTTGTCTCTCCAATAAGTAAAAAATTAGCCCAGGGTGGTAGCACATGCCTGTAGTTCTGGCTACTTGAAAGGCTGAGGCAGAAGGATCACTGGAGCCCAGCAAGTTGATGCTGGGGTGGCCGTGAGTGTGCCACTGCACTCCAGCCTCGGCGATGGAGTGAGTCTCCAATTCAAAAAAACAGAAAACAAAACTGGTAACTGAAGAACTAGGCTGCATGACGTGTATTTCTTTAGCATCCACTTAGTAATCATGTTAGCATATTCCCCATACCTGGTTCCTGCCCCTTGACATGCTTTCTGCTGTCTTTCTCTCCAGCATCACTCTGCCTTCAGCTCAACTCAACAGATTCAGATGGAAATCTGTAAGAGTTTGTCTGTCTGTTTGCTTGTTCATTGAGCTGGAGTCTCAGAGAGGTACAATCATGGCTCACCTCAGCCTCAACCTCCAGAATTCTGCGAATTCAGGTGATCCTTCCACCTCAGCCTCCAGGGTAGCTAGAACTACAGGTGAGCAATACCATATTCAATTAATTTTCTAATTTTTTTTTGAGTCAGAGTCTCACTCTGTCACCCAGGCTGAAGTGCAGTGGCATGCTTGTGGTCACCGCAGCCTCGACCTGCTGGGCTCCAGCGATCCTGCCACCTCAGCCTTCCAAGTGGTTGGAACCACAGGTATGTACGACTACATCCAGTTAATTTTTTTGATCTACTGTAGAGACAAGGTCTCGCCATGTTGCTCAGGTTGGTCTCAAACCCTTAAGCTCAGGCAGTCCTCTCGCCTCCACCTCCCAAAGTACTGCTGGGATTACAGGCTTGAGCCACTGTGTCTGGCCAATTTTAAAATTTTTTTGTAGAGACAAGGTCTCACTATGTCGGCCAGGCTGGTCTCAAATCCTCTCGCCTCAACCTCCCAAAGAGCTAGCATTACAGGCATGAGCCACCACGCCTGATCATGTAAGAGCATACTTAACATTGATAAAATATCACTCATGTTATCACTTTAACACGAAATTATACATCATGCATGAAAGCTACTAGGATAAAGTAAAAAAAAAAAAAAAAGAAGAAGAAGAAAAGAGAAGGAAAAAGAAATTCCAGAAAGAATATATAAATGTTAAGATGTCAAGACAACTAAGACAGAAAACCACTGATGTAGAATTTTATTTTAATTTTTTGCTAAATTCTAAGATTGGAATTGATGTACATTTAAAGTTAAGAAACAAAAACAAAACAAAAAAATACAAAATGACAAAAAAAAACTATAGCAACATCTCAATTTTGACTAGAATTTACACATAAATGCATGCACTTTCCATGAAGCAAACGCTCATCATTCCCCATTTTTCTCTACTGGATGATGAGAACCAGTGATCACATACTAAAATTTCAAAACTCCTGAGATTTCAACAATTATTTCAAAGGGATACGTTAAAAGAAATATGTTAAAATATATCAAAGGGAGATATTATTTCAAAAGGATATATTAAAATGTTCCCCCAAATCAATTTTAAATAAAATTGAATTTTAGAATTTCTACACAGCAGCTTCATATTCTAAGATATCACAATGTAAAATAAGAAGACAATTCCAAAATGAGAATGGTCATAAGTTTTACCATATTACTAAAGATGATATAACATCTACTTATGCATTCTGAGGTTTTTCCAGCTGTGATTTGCACAGAATCTGATCCACTCATGTTATAATCAATGGCATGTATATATGTATGGATGTATATGTGTATTTTCTTTCATAAGCAAAATAGTTAAATTTGACATATGAATTTGTAGTATAAATATGGCCAAGTGTCCCTAATGGAAATTAAACCTGTAACTTCAGTTCGTCAGCATTATCTTCTCTGCAACAAATTAAACTAGCCACAAACTAAACAGAAATAAAAGAACAAAACTATCCAAAAACGAAGACACTGACTCTGAGCAGGGTCCATAAATAGGTTTCAGTTCTGTGAATCCCTGAAATTGTGGGCAAATTTGCATGTGTGTGCATTTTCCTGGTAAGAGTGTGTATAGGTTTCATGAGATTTTCATGATGCAAAGAAGCTTAGAACTACTTAACCTAAAATCTTGCTTTGTAATTAATTCCTTATCCCCATACTCTATATTTAAAACTGCCTCAAGAGAATCTTTACGTTTCAATAAACCTCTACTTTCTTTAACAGGAGTCAAAGCAAACAACTATTATCAAAACTAATTGCATACCTATATTGTTTGTATGAAGTTCAAGTATATCTTCCTACTACTTCTACCAAGCATCAACTCCAACTCCATGGCACTGGGGAGGAAATACAATCCAAACTGCCTAATCACTAGGTCAAGGCTATGTGCCAGGGTTCAGAAATCCTTGGCACATCTTACATTTTCTGTTGTCATCCCACACTACTCATTCACACCCTCAGTCTCTTGATACTTGCCTGCTCCTTTCTCCTCCGATTTTATCATGTCCCGAGCACAGGAATTGAGATAGATCAACGCTACTCTAGCTACCCTTAATTTTATGCTAAAAAGTACACTACAGGTACTGGAAGCACACAAATTGTTCTTAAACTATGTTTTTTGGGGGGACAGGGTATCTATCTCTCTGTGGCCCAGGCTAAAGTACGGTGATGCAGTCATGGCTCACTGCAGGCTCAAACTCCCTAGGCTCAAGCGATCTTCCCACCTCAGCCTCTGTAATAGCTAGGGCTACAGTCCTGTAGGTTTTCTTATTATTATTTTTTAGTAGAGACAGGGCTCATTATATTGCCCAGGCTGGTCTCAAAGTCCTGGCCTCAAACAGTCCATCCACTTCAGCCTCCCAAAGTGCTGGGATTACAGGTATGAGCCACCACACCCCTGGCAAAAAATTATCATATTCTTAAAAGATATGAAATTTTAAACCCCTTTTTCTTTTCTGATGAGTTTCTGAGCACATGTTAGAGCCATGGGGACTTTTTTAAAAAGTGGGTGAGTATTTAAGGGTGAAAAGAAATCTCAAGGTGGCAGATAGGGAGGAAAAGAACATGGGCTGATTTGAAAGAGACTCCTTTTGTAACTACAAACTGATGAGACCTGAGAAACAAAACCATCAAATAGCTATATAAGTTTTAGAAGCTGATCTCTGGCATAACGCACTATAATACTTGGAAATAAATCCCAACAGTTTGCATTTTCAGGTCAAATATACCAGACTCTACATTATCTTAAAATCCCAAAGACTTTATTTAAAAACACAAGCATTACAAATAAAAGAGCTAAGAAAAGACTAAGCCTACAGTCATGAATAATGTAATTAAATATTGTCATATCTCTTTAATATAACTAACACACCATCTTTAGAGTTCATAGTGATTTAAGTAAATGTGTGCCTTCTACCATTCTTATATGTGATCTATTTGCTCTATGACAGAAGGAAAATGAATCAAAACAAACTGAAAAAATCCAAACAAAAAGAAGCTTCAGAGTTAAAACTGCAATAGCATAAAGTTATTAAAATAAATGGACAGAGATCTATTTAGGTCATAAAATTAACAGAAGTGATTTTTGTTAGCAATATGTTTCAATTACAAAGACACATAAAAATGGCCTAGCAAAAATACCTGGCATGATGGCTAATGCTTGTAATCCCAGCACTTTGGGAGGCTGAGGTGGGAGGAACGCTTGGGTCTAGGAGTTCAAGACTAGTAGCCTAGGCAAGATAGCAAGACCTCATCTTGACAAAAAGTCAAATTATTACGGGGGGGGGGTGTGGGGGCACACACCCATAGTCCCAGCTACTTGGTAAGCTGAGGAGGGAGGACTGCTTGAGCCCAGGAGTTTGAGACTGTGGTGAGCTGTGATCATGCCACTGCACTGCAGTCTGGGTGACAGTGAGACGTCGACTCAAAAAAATAAAAAACAAGCCAGGCACAATGGCTCACACCTGTAATCCCAGCACTTTAGAAGGCTGAGGGGAGAGGATTCCTGAGTCTAGGGTTCGGGACCAGTCTGAGTAACGTGGTGAGACCTTGTCTCCACAGTAAGTCAAAAAATTAGCTGGGTGTGGTGGCACACACCTGTGGTTTCAGCTACTTGGAAGGTTGAGGCAGAAGGATTGCCTGAGCCCAACAGAACAAGGCTGCGGTGGCTGTGAGTGTGCCACTGCCCTCCAGCCTGGGCAACAGAGTGAGACGCCTACTCAAAAATAAAAATAAAAATAAAAAAAGCCAAGCTTATAGGAAAAAATGATTAACTTATTTACCGAGATCTACAAAGCTAGTTGTAAATTACTGTTTCCTGGACATAGACTTTCAATTAAAAAATACCTATATGCAAGATAACATGACACTGATAACAGACCAAAGTAAGACAATAGAGAAAAACTTAGAACACCCAGAATATGTGGCCAGTATGATGGCTCATGCCTGTAATTCCAGCACTTTGGGAGGTCGAGGTAGGAGGATTGCTTAAGGCCCAGAGGTCAAGATAAGTCTAGGCAACATAGCAAGATTCCATCTCTACAAAAATATAATAACCAGCTATTTAAAAATATATATATATACATATTATATAAACAATTTTAACTTTTTGTTTTATATTAAATAACTTTCATTTTGTTTTGTTTACTGTTTCAGAAAAATCATACCACCAATGAAAATGTTATTTCAGTCACCAAGACAATACACTTTTAGTCTACATTAGTAGCCATGGCATTCACAATGATTACAGAATCTAATTATTATGTCTAGTGGTCATGACTGAGTGTTTACATCCTGAAATTATATTTAATATAAATGTATTTCTTTACTTTTACTTCATGTGACAATTAGGGTATTAGTGTTGATTTCTTAAAAAGTATTTGTATAAGAAAATTATTTAAATTTTATTTCAGGATTAAATAAAGAGTATATATAAAGTATTTTATAGAAATAGGGGCACTGGCCCCTGACAGGGTTGAAAATCAACTGTGTCCATGGATGACAAAATATAAGTTAAATGACACATATGCACTCTCTCTCAAGTCAGAAGGTGCTGCTTATACCACATAGCAGTACAGCCAGTATTCAGACCAGGAAACTCCTGTACAACAATCATTTCCAAGTACAAATTTAAAAGGATAGAGTATTAGGTTTAAAAAAATCTCCACAATACCAACATAAGAAATGTAGTGAGGTCAAAGAATAGAGATGATGGCTGAATCCTATTTAGTTATTTGGACAAGAACTGACAGAAAAGGAAGAAAAAAAGATGAGTGGGAAGAAGTTATACAATTGTCTTATTAATTTCATATGCTAGAAATCTGTTTACAAGAAACTGAGAAGCATGTTTCAGAAGAAAGTAAAGCATGTCTATACAGGGTTTAAAAAAAAAAAAACCTCAGTAAATCATACACTAGTGATATGAAAACTACACTTTAGGCAGAAAAATGATTATTTAGCAACACTGGGTCAAACTGAAAACATATTTTCAAAAAAACACAAAAGAATTTTAGCCTATTTTCAGTTATTTTAGAAAGCAGTCATTTGCCCTGTACTTATGCTATTAAAATTGTACTGCTGATGTGCATTTTGCCTTCTTATGTCTTCCTGTATGCAATTTTATAAAATGGACTTTAGTACTCATTGGGTACTTACTAGTCGGATAAAAGAAATGCATAACTTAGCCCCTGGCCACTTGGAGTAGATGAAATCTCAGTGATTTAGGCCTTAGGCTATGTGATCTCTCATACTTAAGACCAAGCCAGAATAGTTTTCAGGTTTAAATGAGGGACATCCAGCACAAATATCTAACAATTAACAACCTAGTAAGCAGCTGGATATACTTGTCTAGAGCTTAAAGAGGGATAGATTTGTTTATGATTAAAGCCAAGAAGTGTGTATGGGATTGCCTCTTAACAAGAGGATGAGGGTAGGAAATGAAATTCTCAGGGAAATCATTTAGCTCACATGTGAGAGAAAAGGAATAAGCAAAGCAGAAAAATCATCACAGAAAAGTGGTGTGGCAGAAACTCAGAAAGAAGTTCCAAAAAGGAATTATTTCATATGCTACAAAGAAAGATGAGAACTGGAAGAAAATGGACTGAAATCCAACTACGCAGGATTGGTGAGTGAGTGGACAGGAGGGTGGGCAAGCGGGGACAATGCCTATCACAAAGCTGTGTAAGATGAAGGATTAGGGATGTAAGTTAGCCATAAGCATATTTTTAGGGTAGAAATGAAGGATCTAGTGAAGGAAAAAAAATAAGTTTTTAAAGAAGAAATTACCAAAAGATCAAGCAAGAGGTAGGAAAGCAATAACTTTGGAAGTGGGCAGGATCTCTCCTCATCTGAAGAGTTTTTTATTTAAACAAAAATGAAAAATGAAGAAAGCTGAAAGCATCTGATTTCTATCTTGGCAATAATTATAAGAAATACCTTTGTGACGAGCTGATCAGTATGTGTTGAGTTACTCTGTGTGTTTACAAACTTCATACCTTCCTAAGGCTTTCTGCATACACTTGAATGTCTTAAGGAAGTTCAGACTGCTATCACCAGTTCCTCCCTAAATAACTCTAAAATGCACAGACTTCATTTCCCCCCTTTAACAGATATTTCTTGTACAATAAAATGAAAATATATTTAGGAAACTTGAAGATTCTTTAACGGCAAATGGTCATCACAGGCACTGACTGGTTCTGAGTTTTGGATTTCACAGACCAAAACTTTTTAAACTGGAAAACTGACATAGGGTTGCCAACTTTTAATTTTCCCAAGCAAGAATATTAAGAAAAAAGAAAGGAAGGGAAACAATCTAAGCCTTAAGATAGCTATTCTCAAAAAATCTGAGAAACTGTCACAGCTCAGAGGTACTTGAGAACACATGTTGACTAATGTAACACTGGTATCCCAGAGGGGATTCTGAACCAGAAAAGGGACACTGGAGAAAAATGGATAAAATTTAAATAACGTATACAGTTTAATTAATAAGTGTACCAATACTGGTATCACAAATTTAGTACAGTAATATAAGATGTAAACAAGAGAAACTGGGTGGGAGGAGTGTATAGGGAATTCTCTGTACTACATTTGCAACTTTTTTGTTAATTTGCAACTTTTTTGTTAAAAAAGTATATATATATATATTTATTGTTTTTAATTTTTGATTTTAAAGAGATGGGGTACAACTCAGGGTTAGGTATACAAACCTATGCAGGTACCCTTGTTAATGAGGTGTGTCCCCCTCCTGCAGCAGATTCCCACTACTGCCAATCCTTTTCTTATAGTATTACAATAATTGTTCAAGGTCTGCTTACGAGTGAGAACATGTGACACTCAGTTCTTTGTTTCTATGATAGATCACTCGGTACTGTAGACTCTAAAAAGTATATTTTAAAAGTTTAAAAAAGGCATTTCTCAAAAACAAGGACATCTATAAACGTATGCAATCATATACATTGCACTGACCTAATTTTTCTCATTTGCCATGAACCACTGACAACTTTCTCAATTTACATAAAATATTTTCGCTAGGGAACCATGGCCCAGGAGACTGTAAACTAGAAAGACTGTTAAAAGCAGATATGATTATTTAGAAATTTTGACTTTCCTTTTCTCATAATAAAATTCTAAGATGCTTCAGTTCCCCCCCTTTTTTAATTCTGAAAATATATGCTAGAAAAAAAGAGGAACAACACTGGCAGGTAAACACTGCATCAATCCCCCTTAACTTTCCATAAGGAGTTGGATCCACGCAAAGTCTGAAGGTCTTCTGTACATCTAAGTTAGAGGACAGTTCCTTTACAACACTTAAAGTTCAACAGGAAAACACAAGATTAGAACTACTTTGCAGTCTCTCAATAGAAAGAATCAGGTCCACCCTCACTGTTAAGAGTTTTCTGAACTTACTGTATATTAAAGAGCATGCTGTAGAGCTAAAAAAAAAAGCAAAAATATCTATATTCCCTTTGTAGCTCAGAGGTAAAAGTGAAGAAACAATTGTCTAGGTAACATATGATTGAGACCTCAACTGACTACACACTGCTCAAGCTTTCCCTGCCACTGTACTCATTGCAAAGGACTCTTCAAAGCAAAATCTTAGAATACCAATATGTAACAATGCATTTATTAAGAAAAATGTTTTAATAACATATTTTATTATTAAAATTCATTTAATAGCACATTTTGTAGGCACTGTACTAAATTTCAATAAAAAATATTTGACCATTCTGAACTATCAAGCAACTTAGTATTTCATCTTAAAATTCAATGCTGTGATTTATAAATACTATGAGCAAGGTAATATGGTTGTGAAGTGTGGCAATATCAAAATGAAAAGACAGTGACTCTGACCTGAATAAAATTTCATTTACAAAGATAAGGTCTTTTAATAAGCCCAGAATAAAATATCAAGTAAAGTTAGTAAAATTTTGACTGAAATAACACTAGGTCACAGATGACATTTATTTTCTTATAGCATATTATCAAATATATTCTTCTGAATAGTTAAAAGTATGGCATAATTTCATTACACATATAATAAAAATTATTAATAAAAATGGACAACTGGCTGGACGTGGTGGCTCATACCAAAGCAGAAAGATTGCTTGAGCCCAAGAGTCAGAGACTAGCCTGGGTAACACAGTGAGACCCTGTCTCTACAAAAAATAAATAATTTGCCAGTTGTGGTGGCACACACCTGTAGTACCAGCTACCTGGGAGGCTGCAGTGGGAGGCTCTCTTGAGCCTAGGAGCTTGAGACTGCAGTGGGCTATAATTGTGCCACTGCTTCCAACTGGGGTGACAGAGCAAGACCTTGCCTTTTTTCTTGAGTTGGAGTCTCACTCTTGTCACCCAGGCTGGAGTACAGTGGTACTCATGGCCACCGCAGCCTCAACGAGGGCCACCATAGCCTCAACCCGTTGGGCTCAGGCAATCCTTCCATCTCAGCCTTCCAAGTAGCTGGAACTACAGATACACGCCACCATGCCCAGTTAGTTTTGTGATTTATTGTAGAGACGAGGTCTCACCAAGTTGCCCAGGCTGGTCATGAACCCACAGGCTCAGGCAATCCTCTTGCCTCAGCCTCCCAAAGTGATGGGATTACAGGCTGAGTCACTGCATCCAGCCAAGATCCTGTGCCCAGCCAAGATTTTGCCTCTTAAAAATATAGACAACTACCTTGTCTCTTTTCAGCATTCCAATTTCTATTTCAACATCACAATTTCTCAAATGTCAACATAATTTTTGAGCTTGCAAAATTCAAAACAAAAAAATTTAAAACTCAAAAACTCTCAAATTTGTCAAGCTGTTTTAAAGTGAATTTAAACATACTGCAGTTTGCATTACATAACAAATGTAAGAGGACACATGCATCAAGGTATAAGCAAGGCCTAACTACTAAAACATATTTCACCTTGAAAAATGGCCCTGGTTTCCTCTACAAATCTGTTACCACAGTCTCCAGAATACCACTGCTGCCTAGACATTCCTTCCTAATCCATTTGCTAGTCTTGTCTCCCTCTCGAGGCTGATTTAGGATGCCAGGCTTGGGAAAAAGGAGATAACAGAGAAAGCTACTGCTATTTCCTTCTTCTAACTATGGCTAAATCTGTTACACACAACTAAACTCTCTGGAAAAAACTTTCTGGGTTCCAGTCCTGGCTCTGACATTGATAGCTATTGACCTCGAGAAACTCTATACTTTGAACTGTTCTTTTTACTTCACAAAAGCAAAGATGGATAGTCTTTTTTTTTTATAATTAAGAAGACTTAGCCAGGCTTAAAATAAGATAATCATTTCTGTAATCAGTGGCTGAGCCTTTGGGACTCTGGGTCTGGAAATAGGTAGTCTGAAGTTCAACTGCAATGGCAGGATAAGAATTAGCAGCACACTTCTGCACCAGGGTCCTAGAGTC